>NC_069145.1:35844485-35847779 GCF_943734635.1 Anopheles cruzii
TCGCTTTTATTTTCGATATGAAAAATATGCTGCCAAACCGGTTTACCCCCCTGCCTGTGCCCCCCACCGGGTACGACCGCGAACCACTTTCGCTGCGGCAAGCACCACACGACGCCACGAGTGCCAAGTCTGCCCCCGCGAGGCCTTTTCTATGGGCTGCCCCCACCCTATCGAGTCGAGGGTGCAGTATGCTTCTCGCGGGTTGCGGGTGGCGGGTGCCATGTGCCACCCCCACGCGACGGCGAAGAAAGCCCCATCGGCCACCCGTTCGGAGGTGGACGTCTCGCAGATCGCAATAAAAGTCGTCTGCTGTCGTGTGCGCATATTGCACATTGGTTGCCGCTTGACGCACCCATACAGATTAACGCGCGCGGGCAGAGGCGGGTTGTGTGCACGGGTGGCCAATATTTGCTCGAACCCTTCCCCTATCGTAGGCAAACATCATCGACACCGGCCATATTGGAAGGTACGCCCGATGCAACCGATTTGCTGCACATTTCAGCCACACACACACAAACACACCGAACGGTGGCTCGAGAACGTAACGGGGGTCACCAATCATACTTCGTGGGGACGTGTCGATTTTGCTCCTTATCGTCCGGCGATGGGTGGTCAGTTTATCATTTTTAAATGGCGAACAAACATCGACACGACACCGTGTGGCGACAGGTACGATTAAACGCAATCTTTCCGAGTGGCCCGTAACTCCACTCCGTTCGTTCGGTGAGCGTTGGTGATGTGTGTGTGGTGAAGAGCCTGTAACGGAAATGTACAGTGCCAACTGTTTGCCCCTACAACTGAGTCCTAATCGCTACCTGATGTCAGTAGATCAAGATCAGAGGTACAGGAAAGTCAGGGGAAAACATGAAATTAGTCGAATTAATGATTGTTGAGCAACTTTTACTTTGTTTACGGTTAATAGAAACATTTCCAACTACTAAAAGGATGAGTGACAATCGTACTATGGATTATTGATCTGAGAGGTCATCTTGTTTCCCGTTCCATTATTTCAGATTAGGCCACACGACTTGGCTAACTACTCACTTGCAACTAATCCCTGATATTTTTTATTGTTCATAGCTTGAAAATGACAACAACCATGTCCAAATGGCCGATTAAAACACAAAACTATGTTGCTAAACTATGTTAAACATGCCAACGGCAGTGTGTTATGGATGAAGCATTTCTTTAAAGAAAACTATCTCTATCGGAGGAATTAACTAAGTCTCATTGCAACTAAACCTAAGGCAACAAATCCTTACTTAAGCTTACCCGTTGATATCAGCCTGCATTTTTCTGCTTTCTTCGTCATGTTCTTACTTATCAACAAACATTCACTTGAACCTACTTGAAGACATTGATGTTTGATCCATCTTTTAACCAATCCATGCATAAAGATGAGCAATTAGTCACTAAACCGTACCTTACACGACTACGGGAATCTAGTCAAGTGAAGATCAGAGGACTTTCTGTGGTTTATTAATTTATTACTATTAGAAGGAGCAGAGTCGTATTAAACACCAGCCTAAAGTTTTGCAATAATGTTTAACGTGACAATGTAGGGTTCGAACTGACGCTTTTCGCTTAGAAATTTATTAGTCGGTGCAGCAAGACGGCTGGACGGATGAGCCACGCGTTCTTCGGGTTTCCCACCAAAGTCTTCTCTTTATGAATCCAACTTTCAACTCCATATGAGTTTAAACGCAAGGCACAACATTAATAATGTCTGGCGATGAAGAACGCATATCAATGAAGAAGCAAAGTTGGACATACTTTGTTGGAATAAAAGTTTATTGTAGGAAACGTGTAATATTATCAATTGAAGTCTGCTGATGGCTGACAACTTACCATACACAGGTTGTGCCCTTGCTACGTGATGGATGTGTCAAATCCGTTTTTAGACCAATAATGTAATTTATAGGAAATGCATTTCTTTTATTTATCACTTCATGTTGTAAGTAGGAATTGTGGATCAATCGATCAGATAATATTCCCGGAATTTCGATAAAGGATAGGTGAGACACAAACTAAAGCTAATAACTAGGTATCGTTTGAAGATACTACCGACCAACAACTTTAGACGATCTGTTAGGTAAATTCTGAAGCTTCTACGTTCAAAACTGTTTACTATAAGATTTATTCACCTTCAGTGCTCCTTTATAACCTACGACGTTGGACGGCGATTTTTCCCTGTGTATGTTATCTTCAATCTACATTCCGCGAAGCTCGCCCGACCGCATGATTGCTTGAGCGGCTTATCGAAGATCTTTCCGCATAAAACCCGCCACGCAAGCAGGCACCATTCTGCTCATCCCAACTCGGTGCGTCGCCCAACGGCTTCAACATTGGAATAAAAGTTGTACCGGATTGTCAGAGCAAATGTCACAACGCCACCGGTGGCTGTCAAGTTGAGAACCTGAAAAGGTTACTTTACCGGTGGGTGATCCTTCGCAGAAACTGTGCCCGGTTCGGTCCGGCGATGGCAGTCCCGCTGATCGATCGGCTAGAGAAATGATCTTTCTTCGACCAGCAGCCTGCACAAATGTCACAAAAGTGCAAACGAAACCTCCATCCCACCCCGTATAAATGCCCATTGTCTGCGGCGTTGCGCAATAGGGAAGTGCACTGCCGGAAGATGCTCCAATCGGTGGCCCACACCGACGGAATTACGAGTAGCTTTGAGATTGGTTTTGGTGTATTTTTTGGACCGTCACCTGGACCGTCCATCGTGCAAAACACAACACGACTTTCATTGTATTTGTGTAACAAAAAAAAGCACACAAACACACGTCGCGGGCATCGTGATTGAAAACGCAACGCACGGCCAACATACGCATACGCAATTTGCTCGCAACGACCACAGGGGGGTGGCACATAATTGGGCGGACGAAAATAAAACCCAGCAAAACCCATTCTCGGGGCACCACCAAATGATGGTGAACAGAAAAGTAGTGCACGACACAAATAATGACGAGCGGCACGATGTGATCGGGCGTGCCCCGGTCCGTGATGGATATCGGTTTCGCGCGAAAAATTCACAATCGGAAGCAATTTGACGCGTAACGAGCACTCATCGTCCGGGAGCGGATGCATCACGCGGCGCGGTTCCGTTCACGTCCCAGCCTGGCGGGAAAGTGGTCGACCGGGAGCGGGAAACGGGCCCCTCGCGACCGTCCCCGGATCGTCGGATGTTTTGGAGGAACATCTTGCTCTGCGCACCGTCGACGGCGGTGAATTATGGTGAGCAAGCGGCAGAATTTCAAGTACGAAATTATTTCAATTTCCTCGCACAAT
>NC_069145.1:35847879-35857424 GCF_943734635.1 Anopheles cruzii
AATCAAGTTTGACGTTTTAAACGTCAAATAATGGGTAGTTCAAAAAGAGAACGCTTATTTGACCACCCTGTACAAGTAATAGTTTCACTATTCCAAAAACCATTGATGCAATGTTTGCATGCTTCTGTTTGCCGAGTTCAGCAATGTTTAAAACATAAAATATGGATAAATTTTGTAAATGGCAAAATATTTTATCACGCATCAGGATATGGGATGACCGGATGTTCACGCGGCCATGCAGATCATGCACCTTTTTGTTGTTGTTATAATTCGGGTCCTAAACAGATCATCGCGACCAACGCTCGATAATTGAACGGAACATATGCTACGTGCGCTACCAGAGCACTAGTCACTTTCGTAATTGAACGGAAATAGATGAACAACACTTTCACACACACTCGACCGACACACGCGAACACACACACACAGAACCCTTGATGCGTGTAACCGAAGCTCCCATATAATCTCTGGCACACCACAGTAGCAAGGCCGAGCCGGGAATGGGCGTATCGACGCGGGCACGCAACAAATTGGCGGGAAACGAATGGCTGACTTCTCCGGCCGTTGTCTGATGATTATTTATTTGGTGTTTTACGAGACACTGTGTGAGAGGGATGGCCGGGTGGAACGGGAAGGGCAGGCACAACTCCCCCCTTTCATTCGCCAGCCGTAGGACGGCGTAGGGTGGACGGAGTGCCGTTGGCAGTGTCGAAACATGAATGATTTATTTCGCGGTGATCGTAAAACCGGATACCCGGATCGCTCACGCTACGCCCCGGGGCCCCCGGTGGCAGTCGGGGCCAACCCGGCATGGGCCCCAACACTAAACGCTTCCACCCATAATTTTAGGGCCGCCCGGGTGCCAGGCCGTTGAGCCGTTTGATGAGCTGAAGGCTGATGTTTCAGGTCTAAGCAGTTTTAATTAATTAGAAACTATTTGTTCTCGATGCAATCTTCCACGATTCCGTGCGGGTCGGAGCCGGGCCCAGAGAAGCGGGTGTGGTCTGCGGGACGACGACGGCGGCGGCAGCGGAAGTGATACGTAAAAGCTTCCTCGTCTCGACTACCCGGTTGTTGGCCGCAGAAGCCAGCTGATCCGCTTCCGCCCGAAAGTGAAACGTTAATGTCTGCGTGCCCTTTGCGTGGCATTTGGTGTCCCTTGTCGAATCACGGGACCACCATCAAGTTGACCCTCCATCACCACCGTCGAGACGAGCGTCGAAGGGCGAAAAGAAACTGTATCCTAAACATTAACATCAATTTTCGGCCACGACACTCTCACCTGCTGGACGTTGCGAGTATTTGCGAGTGGGAGTTCCGGGCTTCGGCTAGCAACCAACATCGGGCTAATGATTGGCACGCTAATGGTCTGTTTGAGGTTTGCTGTCGTCGCTCAAACTAACGGTGAGATAAGATAGGGAACCTCCTGGAACTTTGGTGGTACTAACCATGACAGAACTCTACTTCAAGTCCCGGCGTCACTATGTCCGAAAAGATGGTCGACCACGCGGAACCGATTTCACGCCATCCGGTTGCCCGGTTCGTGCAATCGTCGCCCGAATGTCCTCCTTTATGGGGGCACACCAGACTGGGATTTCTGTCTTTAAACTATCGATCGCCGGCACGTATTGGCGTGCCACGTCAACGACCAGCGTGTGGAGTCATCGAAACGAACGACATCGACCGCATCGTCCTGGTTTTCCGTGGGATCCTGGGTTCCGGACCAGCAGAAGAACCCGGAGAATCGCATCCCGCGACACCGAAAGCACCCTCCGTGGACACATTCGATTTTGGGACCCTTTTTTTTGTGTCGGTGCTGCTGAGTCACTTTTACTGTTACGACTATTATTATTGTTATTATTATCATTATTGGATGGAGCGCAATAAAGAAAAGATGGAGATCATAATCCATTTTCACCAGCGCGCCACCGTCGGCCGGCCGACGCCAAATCCTTTCCCGTTCCACGCCCCCCCCCTCCCTGTATGCGGTTGGTTTGCCAGCAAATCAGCCCAGCATCGTTTATCCGCCTTGGCGGAAGCCCGGCTCGGGCCTCGTACGGAGGCGGAAAAGGGTCCACGATTTAGTCAATTGTAAGCGGCACTGATCCACCGATGGTCAACCTTTTTCGCCTGGCAAAGAGTTGGCCCTCCCCCGCCCCCGGAAGGTCCCTTTCTGGAAACCCGACCGTGGCCTTCCAAGAAACACGGTCGGCACGGCGAGGTAGTTTGTTTTTAAACCCCGGCGCGCTGAGCTGACCAGTTGTCGGAGCGGGCCGAAGGGATTTAGGATAGGGCCTTATGAACAACCAATACCTCCAATCCAATACTGGGAACCGTGCGACGGAATGGTCACCAACTCGGGCCTCCGGGCAGGGGACGAGTCGAGTCCGGACGGCAAAGGTTAACTGCTTATCGATCGCCTTCTGGGCGAGTGGCCGACTGTCCATAAAATATTAATCGTCTTGTGTGGTGTTTTTACATTTGTTCTTGTCCCGTTTCCAGTGTCGACGGTCACGGTGGAGGCGGTACTCGGACGGACGGCCAGCCTGCCGTGCGACATCGAGCCGGAGGAGACGAACGATCGGGTGTACATGGTGCTGTGGTTTCGCGAGAGCGCCGGCAAGCCGCTGTACAGGTGAGTTCTCCAACCGTCTAATAAACCCTTGACGAAGCAGAGGTTACGTTTGGATTGGACACCGTCCTGGCTCTGGGCAAGATTTGAAACTCCGCGCGCACTCCTTCGGTAGAAACTCGTTCGGACCCACCTATTTAAAAAAGCCCAAGGTTACAAAAGTTTAAGAATTAGGATTCAGGCGATCGGTCGGTTCCGGCGGAAGATAACAATCAGGGCATCCCACTGTAAAACCCCTCCGCCCGTTTGATAAGCCTCGTGACCTTAGCCTAGTGTCCCAAGCGCCAGCGCCAACCGATAAGCTTACACACAAACCATGAATTTTAAATATGTTGTTGTTATCCTGGACGATGTTCCGGCTCGGCCTCGGTGCCCCACCGAGCAGAACCGGATGTTTTGGATGCCGCACAATATGCCGAAAAATTAAATTAACTTATTTGAGTCGGCCACTCTGCCGTTGTATCTATTTCTGTTCTGCGGTAACCGCTTAAAACCCCGCCAGATCCCTCAGCAGCTGCCCACGTAGGCTCAGGATAGGCCACCCCAAAAAAGATGAAGCTGGAGCCGTGTGGCGACGTGTGGTGACGTCCGTATCGGGGCCAGGTTGCAACGCAGACCGAACGCCGTGTCACAGTCGCAACGTACTGTAGAGTGCAATTTGTTTACGGACGTCTGCTTGGCACGACTATTTTTGGAGAACCTTAATGATGTTTATTCCGACGGACTCGGCTCGGGCCCAATGATCGGGCGGCGGCGTCCGACCCGAGCCCTGGCACCCGACCAGGCCGTGCCAGTAATCCGTACGTCAATCAATCACCAGCCGCCAGCTCGGGGTGTCCCGGGGCTCGAGGCTTCCCGAGGTTTCTCGCAAACTTCATATTCATGATCCCGTCACGCAATGAGATTTACTTCGCCGCCTCAATCTAGTAGCTCACTGGTGCCGGTGCCGAGACCGCACGGTTCGGCCACATTTCAGCGCACAATCCCGGCCGGAACCGGCCCGGTCTGGCCCCCGGTGGCGCCCTAATTCAGACAAAGGCTCATCTCGAAATCACGAACCGCCACGGTGCCGGTGCTAATCCACGGCGAATGTGCCAAATGTCCTCGCAATTCACGGAATGTGGAGTTTATGGCCGTGACAGTTTTCGACGGGCCGCGCGCCGAAGGGCTCCCCGCGGGACACGGAACGGGCGCTGCCCGCAGAACCTTGCGATTTTATTTAATTCTCCTCCAACCGACCGGTTCCGTGCGGAACCGTGCACATTTGAAACAATTGACCGTGGAGCCATCTGTGAATCGTTCCGTGTTTCGTTCCTGACGGTTGGTCGTGCTTAGCTATACATTTTTGGTTGGCTCAATTGCTTTAGAAATGTTGGTTGGGGAAATATCTCTTTGATGGCGTGGTCCAATTGGGACCTATGTTCAATAATCCCGGAAATCAGTCTATAGGAAACTGATCGATCAGGTGTCGTTCAGTCAAGCGTTAACAGTTTCAATATTTAGTACCTTGTTTGAGGTTCAATCACTCGTCTGATTGGATACTTTGTTCACAAAATGATAGTTAAATTACCAGACCCTCAATGTACACTTCAACTCCTTTAACGAAGTTATGTCCATAGGGCCATGACTTTAAAACGAAACCTAGTTACTTCAGGATGACTGCAAAATTCTCATGAAAATCTCAATAAAGATTAAGATAAAGCATAACACAGGGATTAAATAAACGTTGTTAAAACAGACTGTTTTATGCAATTGTTTTGTCTTTCAAAACAGTGTGTTCACCGACTATGAAACTAAAAGACATTTAAAAAGTATGAATAGCTGAAAAAAACCTTACAAGCTAAGCCGTTTTAAGAATAGATTGTGTGAAGTCGTTAGCGATTCGGGGCTAGTTTCAACAGCTACAAAATAGTACAAAAAGGTCCTGTGATATATCCAATATCAGGTATTGGAATATGATTAAAGTGTGACTCTCTACAATATAATCCATTTAACGTGAATAAATTAACGCGCGTTCCTCAAGTAGTGCTGATCGCATAACTTGCTTTAAGATGAAAGTTGCAATGCAGTTAAACGAAAAACCGTGTGTAGGTTATTGAAGGCCAGACTGCTTATAGAACTGAACATACATTACGCCACTCAGTTGCAGTATGTCGGCATTCGCACAAGTTGCTAGAAGCAATCCTATTCCACGCAAATTGAATCCACACCAGCTTACGTTTATGGAACGTTACATCGGCGAACGTTAGTTTTTTTAAACGTGCCAACCGTTTCTGTGCGACAAAACAAATCAATAAAATCGATACTCGTTTCTCACCTCGTCACTATCTGCGCGCCAAACGATTCGCATTGTGAAAAAACCAATAGACGAAAAAAAAGAAACCCAACCAAGAAAGAAAGAATGGGTTGCGATGTAACGCGAAGGCTGATCCCGAAAAGCGCCCCGCAAATTTATGTCTATTGACAAACCCGCCCCGCCCCCCGAAAACCCGTGGCCCGGGCCACGTAACACATCCTGTGTCAGTTTACGATGGACGATCACGTAGCGTAGCGTCGTCGTCGTCCCGGTGACATCCTAACCCCAAGGCGCTGGCCCCTTTTTGCGAGCCGGTACGCGGAGGAGGAAACGACCAAGAATCCTTTCGGCGGGTCCTGGAAACTACTGCCAAGAAGCCGGGAGGGGATGAAATGGTTAACATGTTGCAAAATTATGCTTTCGTCCTTCGCTCCGGGCAGGAACTTTCCAATGTTTGACCGTATTTCATCCATAAGTGGGCCCGGCGCAAAAGTTTACGTCGTCGCCAGAGCTTCCCCCGAGGGACCGCCCGGGAAGCGCACGGTGGTTGGAATCGATCGATCTCTGCTCTGTTCCCGCTTCCGTCGGCGAAACTTCTGGACCGAAACCTCCTCCGGTTTCGGAGCGTTTTCAAACGAGGCGTTCCGCCCAGAATTAGTGTTGAATATCGGGAAGCGTTTGCCTTCTGTCAACCTGAGCCTCAACATTTCGGTTTGTTTGGTTCGCAATGCGACCAAATCACAGACTGAACGGATTATTGATATTACATTGTCAATTTGGAATAGAAATAGGCCACATTTGCCCCCTCTAATCCCGGTGTCGCTTGTCGGGGACCGTGGGCCACGCTCCCAGAAAACCACGCTCCCGGAAGTAGCAAAACATGTTCCGACCAGAACCGGCCTTGAAGGCCTGGGAGTGATGCGAACGGACACAAAAAACCCGGGACCCTCACCGGAAGCCGTTTGCTGTCCCGAGAAAAAAGTGCCGGAAATTGGACCTTTGAAGGAAAGGACCTTTGGGTTTCCCTGCGGGGGGTTTTTCTTCGTCCTTCCCCGCTCCGCTGCATGCGCGCTTCATCCGTCGGAATGTACATACCGGCCCAGTGTCCTAGCACCCGGACCGGCCGACCAACCGAATTCCTGAGAAACTCTCTCGCTCTCTCTTTCTCTCTCTCTTGGGTGCAAAAATAGGACCAACCCAAGCTACTCGAATACGATAAATTTCACCAAGATTGATAAAAGCTCCACCATGTCAGGGAGGCCAGGTAGCCGTTGGCGGATGAGCCCCCCAGCTCGCTCCCCGGGCGTGCGAAGGTGGCAAACCGCCCTCGACTTTTCCGAACGTCCCTTTTTTTCTCAGATTCAGCAGATTCGGACTCAATCATCGCCAACCACCGAAGCCAATCCGTATTGCTCGGGCCCGATTTTCCGCTTTCCCGGGGCCTTTTTCCCTCTAACGAAGCGAACCGAATGGCCCGGGGTGGACCGGGGATGGCCCACCCCGGCGTGCTTTTAATTTCCTTAATTTGCGATAACAATGACCCACAATCAGCCGCGCGACACAGCTTTACCTGCCACCTCGAGACGTGTCCGTGTGTGTGTGTGCGTGTCTTTTCGGGGTTTTCATTAAAGCCATTCCCACTTTGGCGCCACTTTAAGGCGCCGCCCGACGACTTCGACGGCTTCAAGACGTCCGCCGAGACGGTTGCCCAAAAAAAAAAGGATGTTCGTAAATGGAAGGTGCTTTTTCACAGACGTGGCCTCATCCATCCCATACCGATGGGGGTGGGGCTGGCCAACTGGCGGCTGGCGAAAGGTCGAGTGCCGGTATGCCGGCAACTTTTGGGTGGGTTTTATGCCCGCCCGGGCCCGAGCCAGTTGAAAATCGTTTGATGGAAAACGGAGCGGAGCGGAAATTGGATGGGTTTGCGCGCGCGTTTGCGAAATGCGTGGCCGCCGGGCGACCCTTCGTTTCGGTTCCCTTTCCCCGCTTCACCGACCGACCGAAGACCGTTCGGGGCCCACGTCTGTTTACCTTTCCACCCTCCTTTCCGTCGCTCGTATCAGGCGAAGAAATTGTTTCCTTTGAAGCGCTCCCACGAAAGGGCGGCAGTTAATAATGAACAAACCCGCCGGATCCCGGGCAAGGCTTCAGTGGCGTGGCTGGCGCGCAGAAGAGCCACTTGAAAATTTGCTGAACAAGCCCGCCCGCCAATGAGGGGGCGGCCCGGTAAGTGGAAACCGGAAGACAATCCGGTGCTGGAAATCGGGGGTACGACTGGAATCGGGCTTTTTTTCACTTTGTTTTTGGCACTCCGTTTGACAAACTGATTTAATCCCCGGGTAATTTTAATCCATTTACTGCAGCCTAAGACGTCACAAACTGGGAAGCAGCAGCGTGCGAAGCAGTTTTCGACTTGCTGTCGCCGTGTGGAAACGGCGACAGCAAATCCGGCTCAAGTGCTAATTTGTTTGACGCCATCCGTAGAGTAGCTGACAGTTCAATTGATCCTTGGTGGGCTTGGTTCCGCTCTGAACAACCCAAATACGAGATGCGCCAACTCAGGGTGCCAAATCTAGAGTCACTCACACGGACTGAGTCGTACGCGCGCTGAAATGTCATTAGTTTGGCTGCGGGGATTCAGAGCAGACGTTCCAACGGCGCAAGTTGATTTCTACGGTATTTTTTAACACTTATTTTAGTACTCAGATCAAAGTAATGGTTGCAAAAAAGGCTTCCAAACGACCTTGTTCCTATCTGTGTGTACTGGGTTTCGTAGAATGTATATACTACTTTGTCCAATAAATATCGCCAATTTGCTTATAACTCGAGAAAACCTTCTTTATTCTTCTAAATCTATGTCATCACCATTAAAGTAATCCAATGACTTTATCCCATACATGTACGTGTACATTTGTTCCATTTTTCTAAACGTTCTGAAAACGTCTTTTTAGGAATGGCATTCAACATATTCTTCGTTTCGGCTTCTATCTCAACTGTTCTAGTCAACTGTTGTTGACTGGAAAGGGTGTCAACAGAGTGGCTCTTGAGGCTTTGGTAAATATCTAGAAGTCACTGAGTCAGGTCCTAAGTGCTAAGTCAGGCGAATACGCCGCAATGATACGAAAACTTTACGAAGAAGTTGAACCAAGAATTGTCTCTCCACCAATCCGGTCTTCTTTGACGCTCAATATTATGAAAACGATTGGGAAGGAATTCGTAATGGACCAAAGACAACTAATTTCCGTTATTTATTGGCCCCAGTTGTATACCACAACTCATATTACAATAGCCTAATCTTCAGTAGCCAGTTTTCGTGAGCTGTGAGAAAGGTTTCGGGACCAGGAGAGCCGTTTAGTGAGAACCATGTACCTCTAGTTTGTGGGATGAAGTCACAAAGCACGCATCCTAAACAGTTGCGTTCTGGACCAGCAAGTGAAACTATTACAAGATCTTCCATACCCAAAAATAAAGAAAAACTTGAACAAGATAGTCTCGTTTCAAGGTCGAGACAATGATCAATTGAATCAGTCACTTACGGTACTTATCTTCAAGTACTACTACGTGGACCACGTGGACCAGTACTTTATTTCAGTTGCGGAAGCGTTTCAGTGTCGTAACTGCGGCAAGTTACAATCCATTCAATGATTAAGGCAGTTTTGGGATGTGGTCTTTGTAATCTTCATTAGAGTTCACAGATTTCATACATAGAAACAGCGCATACCGAAATGTTCTAGATCAGGAATCGAAGAACAGTTGTCTCGCTGACCTTGACTTCGTTTCGCTTCGCTTTTAATTTCACCAGACACGCACGTAAGATAAAGGTTGCTCCGCAGTGTAACTTCAACCGGGAACGGTAGACACATTTATGGATTGCCCAAAATGGTTGTTCATGGAACCCAAATCTCTACGTCAACCCACAGTCCGGGTCGGGTCACGATCCTTGTCGACATCGACAGCGGTCCAGACTGATTTATGCGTGGGTGCGCGGCCACGCGCGCGCCCTCTCTCGTGGACCATCGTGGTCCATCGTGTGTGGAAATGTACGACCGGTCTGTCCACAAAGTCCCCGGACTTCTGTCCCCCACAAGTATCCCTAGGCTACCTGACACACACGCGCGAACGCGGAGCCCATCTCTCGCCCGATTAGCAACGGAAAACCGAAGGCGGCGAAACGACAAATGAACCAAAAAGGTGCTTTGAAATTTATTTTAATATCGCTGTCATCCTGGGCTCAGTTTCCGGTCCGGCCCGGCCGAAGGTGGACCTAGGGGCTCAGAAACTCCAACTTCCAACATCGGGCCATCGGGTGGGTCGACCTGAGTCAGCGGAATCACGCGGACGCGCGACCGAACTGGGCGGGTTGGGCCATGTTTGCCAAGAATCGTCGGTAATCTGCTCCGGAGCCCGTAAACAATCGGGCGACAAACGGTCCGGTGTGTGGGTGGTTGCGTGGTCTGGGTGGTGAAAGGTGTTTATCCTCGAACCGAGGTGACATTAATGCGGTTTCGCTCCATCGCTCGCTGCGTGGCCGCATCGTTTTTTGGCGGGGATAAAGTTTCACCGGTGGCGCACCCGACCGGCCCCGTGTGTTTGTCTTGACGAGGGGCAAAAAAC
>NC_069145.1:35857924-35878353 GCF_943734635.1 Anopheles cruzii
CGCACCCGACCGGCCCCGTGTGTTTGTCTTGACGAGGGGCAAAAAACACCGAAACGGAAGTAGCTCAACGAGAGAGTAGAAAAAGAAACACACCAACCCGCCGCCACACCGGGACACTGGGCGCGTTCGGCTAATTACAAGACTCCGTCGCCAGTGGCGAAGGGCGAAAAACAGGACGAAGAAAAGCGAACTTTGAACCGATGATAATTAAAACTTTTCCAACGTTATCCCTCCCCGTGGAGTGTGCGTGCGTGTGTGTGTGTGCGTACGGTGGGTTCCCGCGTGGGCACCGCAAAACATGAAACGGAAACTTGACGGGCAAAACAGCGCAAGCACCGTCTTGGTCGGTGTCCCTTTGACTGGAGTGAAATTAGATTTTTATGAAAATTTTAATTAACCAACATTTTTTTCTGCTTCTTTCTCTCCTACTTCTTCATCATCTTCCTGTTGGGTTCGTGTCCGAAACCCCAACCCAGCTATGACGTCCGGGGGAGACAGTTCGCGAAGGCCCTCTACTGGTCGGAAACGAGCGCCTTCGGACCGCGGGCCTTCTTCATGACGGTCGCCAAACCGGCGGCCCTCACCGTCGACAACATCCAGCTCGACGACGAAGGGGTAAGTGCGAAGTCGCCCAGACCCACCCGGGGGAACGGACTCCCAAATCAAACAACCAGAGCGCCCCACCGGAGGGACTTACTCAATGTTTTTCTTTCACTCTTTTTCTCTACTGGCTCACAGGTCTACCGCTGCCGAGTGGACTTCCAGAACTCGCCGACAAGAAATCATCGCATCAACCTAACCGTAACAGGTAAGTCACCCTGGAACCCCGGTGGGACCGGGAAAACGGCAACTTTTCGAACCGTGCACTTACAAATGGCCATCGGTCGGTGGGTAAACAAGGGACAACCAATTGGCCAAACTGCTATAAAAATGGAAATCCCGTCGGAACTTCGAGCGTCGCAAGCGCCCCTCGGGTTCTAATCCACTTGTTTTGACCAGCGGCACCAGTGAGGGCACGGAAAAAGTTTTCCAATTCCAGCCCAGAGCCAACAACTGGAAGCGGGGAAGCATTTCCAGCGACTTGAAAAGTGAATCCTGTAAACCGGGACTCTAATGCTCGCACCAAACGTGGACCGTTTATCAGTGATCAGTGGACGGCTGACGCCGATGGATGTTTTGATGCCTTCGATAAGGTAGAAAAAGTGGCCCACAACAAGTGCCCCCAGCCGATGCGATTAGTCGATCGGAATAGGGCAAGTCAGGTAATGCGGTCCACTTTCCGTCGATTTCTTCAGTCTGTCGCGTTGCACCATAATGGAATGCAAACAATTTCCTACAAGACACTTTGGCGTCGCCGGGTCCCGGGCTTCCTGTTCGCTGGTTCGCCAGACCCCAGACATTCGCAGTGTAAACAGGAAATGAATATTTACATTCTGATCTGATAAATCCTGCCGCCGGCGCTGGGCGACCGGGTCACGCAGACGGGGGTGAACCAGGAGTCTTTCATTTCCGGTGAAAACATTCTTCAAACACTTTTCCTCGGGTTCTCCTGGGAATTTCAGACGTTTGGTTGAAAGAATTCGCTCCCTGACCTGGTCCTGGGCGTCAAGTGGGTGTTCCTGGAACCGAGCGCACGAATCCGGCAAACCGGAAACGCACCCCACGCGGTTGCCCGGGTGTTGCCGGTAATCACGCCGGCCGCGGTGTCCGTACGCTTCCGAGTCGGCGGACTCATTAGTGATGCAATTTAAAAATAGTTTCGATGCGCGGCCCCCGAATGATTGATCATGGCCACGCCAGCCGGGCATTATGCGTGTCCTGATTGATGTTACCCCGGAGCCGGAGCTCCCGTCGGTGGCCAGTAGCTTTTCAATAACGACGTGTTTCTCTCTACCTCTCGCTTCTGCTTCCAGTGCCGCCCCATCAGATCCTGGTGTACGACGCTTCCGGTCTGGACGTGACCGGCGCGATAGGACCGCTGCAGGAAGACGACAACCTGGTGCTCACCTGCGAAGTCCGCGGAGGTAAGCAAACCATCTCACCCTCTCCCCCTCTCTCCCTCTCGTTATCCCGACGGGCGGGCTCATCATCATCGTCGTCGTCGTTCGCTGAGCCGTGCTCGTAATTGATTGATTTCCGATGAAAAGCTGGCTTAGGCGATCGCAAACGCGGACGCGTCGTGTTCGCTGGTGTCCCCCGGGAAGGCGTTCTCGGACAGCTTCACCGTCGCTCTGCTGTTGGAACCCGGAACCCACGGAACCGGCGCGTACTGTGTACTTTCAATTTTAATCACCAATGCGCCGCGTGTCTCCGTTCATTTCGCGAGCCTCCATTATTCATTCGGAGCCCGGTTCGGGATCGACAGATTTTCCCAAACCGACGTGGATGAACCGCCTTGGCCTGGGCTGGGCTGGGATGCGGAAAAAGGTGAAAAGTTTTCGTTCCCACCCCACCGGTTTCGGTGACGATGAGTCAGCAGCTGGCCCGGTGTCGGCCAGTCGAACCGGTAGAGGGTAGTCATTACCGCAATCATAGGCTCACCGGGGCCCAGGGATGCCACGATGTCCGAGGTTAGCAGCCGACGTCGATGAAGCTCTGGCTAAATGAATATTCGATAGCTGGCCGGCCGGCGGTAATGGGTTCGAAGCGTGGACAAAGTTTCTGCGGTTGCCTCCGCACCGTCAACGTGGAGCGCTTCCGGTTATTACCGTCCGATCTCCGTGCGGACCGTGCCTATCGGATGGGCTGCAACTTTCCCCGGCAAGAGATGGCAAACTTTACGAGCTTTCCATGCGACAGCGGTCCCCGGGTCTGGCTGGACAGCCCGGGCGTGTGCAAGTACCCGTCCGTAAGGTGGGCCATAAATTGAGGTTAGATTCTTTCTGGAGTCCACCCGGACCGGACCAGGGCGGCTAAAGTTCCGAGCCAAGTGCTGACCTCGGCGGTGGCGGCGGATCGGCTGTCCCGACTGTACGAGTAACAAGTACGTCCGGACTTTTTGCACCGGAAACTGGGGCGCAATTAATTGAGAAAGAGGGTTTTGCTGAAATTGAGTTCGCAATGATTTACTAGCCGCCCGGGAGCCAAGGGGGTCGTCGGTGCATGCGTGCGTGTTGGGTGGTTGGTCCACCCCACCACCCGGTTCCCGTCGTCGGGCCAAATTATTGAAAGTTAGTCACTTTCATCGGCAAAGTTGCCGCTTGTCCGGCCAAACGACCAGGCGCAGCATCGTCATCGTCCAATTAGGGCGCAACTAGGAGCTCCGGCCACAGGGCAGCCAACCGCCCTATCATCGCCGCCGATCGGTATCGATGACGAAAGTTTACGTGATACACACAATAGTTGGCTCGGTGTTGGCGAAGAAACGTTTCGATAACCACTTTCGGAAAGTTTCGGCCGAAAACTCTGCCGCTGCTGGCTGCAATTCCGAACCAGGCTACGGCTCACGGCGCTCCGAGAAGTCCACCAATGGCGGAGCGCAAATTTGGAAGCTCACAGCACTATGGCCCGTATAGTGACATATAGGGACATCTGGAGCGTCACACTCGCGGATCTTTATTGACAAGCCGGCCTCGGCCGGAACTCCACACGCTCGATTGAAGTGGCGGGACTTCAAAGAAACTTTACAAGTTTGCCAATCAGCCACTTGTTGCCCCGTGGGGCCGTGCAGCTGCAGTCATCCGATGCCGTCAGCTTTCGTTTATTCACCGTCACCCCCCGATGGTTGCTAATTAATTGATGATTACAACCCATTGACACACCGGAGCGACTCCTCCACACGGACGCCATGGAAACATAAATCGTTGTGTCGTTTGCTGCTTAGCTATTAGCCCGTCCTTAATTACTAGCGTTGCCGCGCCGCTGACGACACCGACCATTAGCCAGCTACCGGGGGTACTTTAAGTTGGAAAAGGTAACCGCGGGCAGCACGTGCCGAGACTCAGTATGGTCGTGACGTTCGGTTGGTGCCTGCTGGCGCTTACTTACGCCTTGACAGCCGACAGTCAAATTTATCCCGATTTTCTGCCGGAATCGGTGGCCCAAGAAGTGCGTAGATTGCGCGCGGACTGCCTGCGAGAAAGCGGTGCCAACGGGGAGCAAATCGAGCGGTTCAACCAACCGGAAGGCGGGCTCGGGGCGCCCGCAGAGCTGCGGTGCTACATGTACTGTATGTTTCGGGCATACAATGTGACGAAAGCGAGCGGAGATATCGATTTGATCGAAACTTACCACGCCATCCCGAGCCGGTTCCGTGCGGTTGCGTTCCGAGTGCTGGCCAAGTGTCACGACCGGGTGCAGGGAGACGATCCTTGCGAGAGGGCGTACTCTCATCATCGCTGCTGGAAGGAGGAAGAACCGCAAGTAAGGTGGGACGGCCGGACGGGTCGGGGTGGGTCAGTGCTGTAATTGTGCCATTTTTTCCCGTTCCAGTATTATTACTTATTTTGAAGAGCGCGAGGCACCAAAAAAAGGTACGCTGATACTGTTTGAACCATTACAAGTCATTCTATTAATCAATCAAAAAGTTACTATCTGATACCACTAAAATTAACACTTTAGTCGTAAAGGCCATTGCTTGTTTATTAATTGTGAAAGAGATTACTTTGTTTCTTTATTTATGTTTTTTTTTTATTTTTCTTCAACAAGCTGCGGCGGCGTAAGTTGATTAACAAATGCAGGTTGTCGGCTTAGGCACTGAAAAATAACTGAAACAGTGACTATGATGGCATGAACGGAAATACATTACGATAATTACTAACGACAAAGAACTAGTAATGGATCATTATTTCCTGCGAAACATAGGGCCGCTGTAAAAGACTTCCATCCTGGACGATTGGCAGCTCTCGTCTTAACCTGGGGCCTGGGGTTAGATTTTGGTCGACATCTTGAAATTCTGAGTTAAGGCTGCGACGCCACGAGACCCTAGGTCCACCCCTGCTGCGATACCCTTGTGGGTTCCAGTCTGTGGCGTATACGAACGAGAACATGTGAGAGTGTGTGAGTTGGGGAGCGCGAGTCACTCGTATAACGGTGATAGAGGAGAGCGGTTGTGCCCGTGAGCTACAGGAGTGGCGTAGTGGTTTACAATAAAGTAGCAGGATGTCACACAGTCCAATGCTTGCTTGCAGATTTCTGTCCCGCGCCTACGCAGTGTGTGGCCGACCTCTTGCGTTCACGGATTTCGGATAGTATCGGTTTCTGATGACAACGACGATGAAGTTCTGTGTTAGATATCCAGTTGTGTGGCCACCAGTCCCGAAGTATATACCTCAGGCATCTGTTCACGAAGACCTGAAGCTTCTGAGCGTTCTGGGCTGAAATATCTCACGTTTCACTTGCATATAGCAGCACAGATTTCACGTTTGAGTTAAAAAAGATGAAAAAAGGCGGCGCAGGAATTCTGTGTTGTACGCCATCGTCTCCAACATTCAGCAGAAGCCAAAAGGTTAAATTAAGCAGGAAGTAACGACGACTCTATACGAGAAGTCCAGACCTTAAATCAGAAAACGGGCGACCGTCTACGATGCTCATGTGATCTTAAGCCAAGTAGAAGGCTTGTTATAATGAAGTAATTGATCAGCGTCGTACGAACCAAACCTAAGAACGACATTCCTAGCAACCACAACCTAGAAAATGCATAAAACACAAAAGTAATGCTCACACTGCTGACCAAAGACCGACGGTCTGACGTATCTCAGACAACTTTGTTCCAAACGCCGTGTGTGAGATGGGCTGTCGGGATCGCTTGAATAATCAGAAGAAGACCGCCTATTCTAGACTAATTAGAGTTGATTGATGAACGCATGTACGCCTTTCCTTACATTACTATCTTATCGGACTTGTAGTATCCTGGTAATCAATAAACCATTTGCCAAAGCTTGTTTTTCTTACTTGACCTGGCGATCGTTACCCTGCTCCCGGAACCTGCTTCTAGTTCAAGTAATTTTCCAAGCGAAACAAGGCTTCCTTTTGGGGGCCAATACCACCTATCTGCTCGGCCCCCATTTCTAGCACTTATCCTAATTCGTGCCACCACCACCGCCGAAGAAGTTCCGCTCGATTAAACTACAATCAGGCCCCCTTTCAGGCGGCGTAAAATATTGTGCCCCATTTCTGGGCGGTGCCATCGGTGATGTTTTGCCACGTTCACCACGCAAAAGGCCGCCGTTCCCATTAGTGCACGAACGGGCCCTGATGGACGCTACGGTTGCTGTACTTCAATAAATTGAAAGCAAATAGGCAAAGTTCGCTGAAGAAGGTCGCGCCATTACCGCGCCAAACGTATCGCGCACCCAGCACGCGAACCTAAACAGCTCAGCCCAGCCAACGACGACGTCGACGAACGCTACCACAGCGATTGGAGTGCATTTTCCATTTTGCCGCCTTGCCCCTTCGCTCATCAGCTGGGTGGGGGGTTCTGAAAAAGTCTAAATCTAATGAAGCAATTGAGCTAAATAGAGCACACTATACGGCCACGGGCAAGAACTCTTTGTGTCTAGTCACTGCCTCCTTGAGGCAAGTTCCTTGTCTGACAGGAAACTATCGACCCATGCCTGCCTGCATCGAAATGACTGTTGCCAGCTCTGGCATCTGGCTAGGGGGGGCTATAATAGCAAGCCAAGCTAGGGTGCATGGAGTAAGTACACATTTTATTTCAAACTTCTATCGCTTTGCGCAGCCCATGCGGCAGTCTCTTCGTCGACTTGGTACTTTTTTTTCTTCCCACAACTTTCGCGGAATCATGTATGATTGGTGTTTGGAAATGTGTGTGCATCAGAAGCAATAAATACAGCAGCAACAGTCAGCAGTCAGCAACTTATTCACTCATTGTTGGCCTTCTTCGCCTCGTGCCAGATGACGTGGTAGTGCTGGAAATGGAAACGCCACGGTTTTATTGCATCTCAAAAGCATGTCAAAGCGCCCATCGCTTACCACCGGATCCGCCGTTTTCCAGCATTTGTGGAACCAGAACGCTCGTTCGCACAGATCCTTCCCTTTCGGTTTCGTGCACTTCGAACCCATCCCCAGCTGAACGGTCTCGAACTCGGGCTTGATGGTTTCCATCAGTTTGCCCAGGTGCACCTCGCCTTTAGTGTCAGTCAAGTCCAGTGCCCGGAACAGGCAGTCCATGTAGCACTTCAGCTTCGGATCGCCGTCATCGGTCGGTTCCGCGTCGATGAAGCGTAAGATGGCCGCGGCGCTGACGCCCGTCTGCGCGATGCACTGCTCGGACGGTGGCTTGTGGATGATCAGACTATCGGCGTCACCGTACCGTTCACCAGCGCTCAGCACGGCGTTTTGACAGCTGGCAAGAGCCGCGAACACACTGCTACACGCACAAGCAACCAGGAAACGGGAGGCAAACCGTGGTTGGATGCGTTGCACCGGGTTCTTCATGACGGATGTGGTTCCGTTCGTCTGCGACAGTTATCACTCGTCGCGGGCCGTATTATAGGAGCGGGAGCATTAATTGCTGCTTTGGCCGAGCGTAAACAAACAATGCGATCGCTACCGGTAACGGGTGCGAATGCTGAAAAATACCTCCATTCGACGGTACTAATTCCAAACGTCCCGACAGCCGGCAATCAATCACAAAGTTGACAACTTGAAGACTACCCGTGCGTTCAGCGAGCATTTGCTAGGAAGTCACCAGTCGCAGCAACCCTCGGAGTGCAATCATGGCTCAAAGCAAAAGTCACAGTTTTCGGTCAGTGTTTGACTTCTACTTGTTTCCAAGAGCAAACGAGCACTGTGGACGCGCTACTCCAGCAGGCACTTGATCCCGAGATTCTGGAAGCGGACCTACTGGACCCCGGTTGCAATCTCGAGTTGTCGAGCACGTTGCGAAGTTCCCCGGTGTGGTGTTGCGCGACTAAGATAAATAGCGATCAGCCTAGAAGCGCACTTCGCGGCAACGTGGCCTGGTGGTGCACGGGGCACGGTTTTAACAAATCAAGAAATCTCAACCGTCGCACAAGTCAAGTTTTTGAGACTCATCGACGTTGCCACGAGTCCGCGCGCCGGGGCTTCAAGTTTATCCAACCGGGGCGCAACCGGGGCCCGGAATTTGACGACGGACGGGATGATAAAGTAAACAACGGCTCGATTTTCATAACGAACTTTATGAAGTCGACTGTTACCAGAAACGACCTCTTTCATCTTCGTCATCGTCGTCGTAATTTGCGAACCATAACCTCGTTGGCGCGCGCTTCGAGGGCTGCCCGGAGAAGCAGAAGTGCAGAGCATCGCCACTGAAGGACCCCGTCTCCCGCCTCCGTCAGACCACGGGTGTGGTGCGTCAAAGAGCCAGCGTCAAAGAGGCATGCTTTATCTTTACGATGGTGCCGGCAAGCGGCAAAAATTTAATGTTAATTTTTGTTCCCCGGCGACGTTGTAGAACGCCGGCGTTTCCAGAAACGTTTTTGGCCCGCGCGCGCGATGACAATGACAGGGATTTAACGGGTGGTACGGCCTTCTCGGTGAGCGGTCGCATTGGATGCTGCAGGAACTGGAAGGAAGGACGCTGGTCGCTCGAAAATTTTGAAACACCTTTCGACCCTTTGCGGACCGATCGACCGTTAACAGGATGGCGAGCGAGCGCCAAAACGGCCATTGTAATCCGTGATAAGGTACAATTGACACACGATTTCAAAGTAGCCGCTCTCTGGCCTCTGGCCGGTTGGCTTTCGAAATCTTCACTCACTTTATTGAGATCAGTGAGCCAGCGGTTTCCACTTTAATTTGATTATTTAATATGAGAATGCCACAAGACCAAAATCCACACCAAAAACCGTCACTCGTTGGGAGTGCATTGGCTTCTCTTGCACGGCGTGTGGTGGTTTTTCGAGCCACAAATACGACAATTCAGCTTATTAACATAGCCACCGAGGAGGAATCCATCTGTCTTCGCCAGATGCAGTGTTAGGTTAGCTAGGGCTTTGTTGAAGTTAGTGCCTGAAATGACGTTTTGCGGGAATTATTATTTTTCTGCTTTCTGTTGAAGAAAACTGCTACAGAATTGCATCAAATGATTGTCGAAGCTTGGTTTTGGAAGATCGCAGTGCTTTGAGTGGTTCTAAAACATTCAAAACGGCGGTTTCGACTTAACAAGCAAAGGGCGTCGGAGGACTCGGAAAAATGGACTTTCTGATGGCACCAGAAAGGTGTGGTGTAACACAAGCTCCTAAACCCTGGTGAATTTGAACCATGTATTTATCGAAAAACGACCAAAATGCCGTTTCTTTTTCCGAAATGGAGACGCCAGGGGCTTACTGACCACTGAACCTGGCGTCTCCATGACCCCCAATACAAAACTGGTTCAGGATACTATTAAAAATCAATCACTAATCACTAATTAATATCAAATCACTTGCATGGGAGATGCTATCCCCCTTTCCACCGCATTATTCACCAGACTTGTCCCCTTCCGAATATCATTCATTTTTATCGATGGGACACGTTTTGCTTGAGCAACACTTCGTTTCCTACGAGGAAGTCGAAATTAGATGACTAATTTGCTTCAAAAGTTGAAGAATTCTTTCGTCTGGGAATCCACGATTTAGCAGAGAGATAGGAGAAATGTATATCTAGCGATGGCACATACTTTGAGTAAAATATAATTTTTCATTTCAAAATAATAAACGTTTGATTTCTTTGAAAAAAGTCCGTTTTTTAGGTATACACCTTTAATTTACCTATTAATATACCTATACTTTTAATTCAACTATTTGAACGGACGGAGAGCCGTATTACAGTTTTGCACTCGGGTTGCGACTGCTTTGTCAAGCGTTCGAACTGACGTCTGTCGTGTAGAAACCGACGGATCGATGCAACACTGTCGGATGATCTACGGACGAGCCACACATTAGTGCTACTATTGCATCAATATAAACGTTCAATACCTAAGAACATCTTTCACAGCAAACGAACGAAGAGGATTAAATAAACGCAACATAAGGCAGCGAGTTGCTCTCAGGGCCGACGCCCAGCGCACCGCTGACACCTTATTAAATTTAAAATTAGTTTCATAATTTGTCGCGCGTCGCGGTCTCGGCCACAGGGGGCATATGGGGCCAGTTGGCACATTAGCCCCGCTGGGGCCGCCTTCCCCGCGCAGTACCCGTGCGCATTCGTTTGCAGGTGAAATTTAATTATGTTGTCCTTTAATTGTATAATACGTATTAATGTATGTAAATAGAGTGGGCCGTCTTTCGCCGGGCCGGGCCGTTCTAATTTTTCACTCTCGCGCTCGCGGCCACCTACCGTCCGTCGGGCGTCCGTCGGGCTTCTAACCGCAGCGGCTGGCAACGATAAACGGCGACGGCGCGTTATGCAGCGTGCGTCACACTTCGCCGACCGCCCAGTGCTGGGGTCCCGGCCCTGCAAGTAGTCGGCCGCAGCATTATTCCTCGCGCTCCAGCGCGCAGTGTAACGCTCCGGCGTGGCGTAACCAGGGTCCCCTGGTGGTGGGTGGGTTTAATTGCCGGCCGCCATATTCGTGTTTCGTAATAAAATCTGATTTATTTTCGCCACCGTTACCGGACTTGCACCCCATTTGGCGAGGGTGGTTACTAACTGACCGACTCGCCACTCGCTTGCTTCCTGGCCCCCCGCGTGTGTGTGTGTACGTGTGGCAGTGGTCAGCGGTGTGTGCAGCATAAAAGAATCCCCTTTCAGAGCCGGCATGCACCGGTTTTGCATCACATGGACGGAACGCTTGTGACACGCTACACGCGCGGTAGAATGTTCGTCCCACTGCAGCCAGGGTTTCGGTCCGTTCCGACGGCAGTCATGTAAATTTACAACACGTATCTGATTTTCGTCCCTCGGTTACGCCACCACTGCAAGTGGTAAGATGGTGCCGCAGTATGGCTTACATAAGCCGTGTGTGGACCGAACGGCGTGGCATCGAATGTTGTTGGGGCTTTTGCTTCGAGCTCTCTCGCGCCAAACGTGGCATGTTTTCCGTGGCCCGAAGTGAACCAAATTATTTGAAAAGGAAAGATAGATATTTTACGAGGGTGGTCTGAAATGTTTCCGAAAGGACAAGGATACAAGTACTCTACACAGTTCTCGCAGCGATGGTACCGCCTCTGTAACCAGTCCAAATAGTGCCCGGAAAAGTAGTAGAAAAGGTTTTCTCTTCAAAATAATTGTTCGCGAAGGTGATTGCCTCTCCGTTTGGCGAAAATCTTTGTCTTCCGAGCACCAGTTTAATGTTTTCGCCGATAGTTTTTGAACGTCCCAAATGTTCATCGCAAGCTCTTTAACGCCAACAACCGCCTGGTTGGTGCTCACTTCTTAAAACTATGGACTATAAGTGTAAGTTTATGAACCACGAAACGTTGGCTTCAAGCGGTCAGCACTTGAAGACCCGCTCATTCTCGCTGCGCCCAAATACAAATGATGCAGGCGAACAAGGCCTGGCCGGCCTACGCCATTTTGGCCACAGCAATAGGTCCAGCGGCTGCGAAATAAATTATCGTAATTACCGGCGCTAATACGGCGTAATGCTTTGATACATTTTACGTCCTGTGCCGGCCTGTAGCCGGACCCGAGCCCGGGCCCGCACCCGGGAGCTGTTCTTTCTTACAGCCCCGAAAACGGAGCATAATCTCGTCCGTAAAAACCCAGCCATAGCTCATCCGAGAGGCTCGAGCGAGTGAGACAACGAGAGAGTCCCTGTAAATTTATAAGCCATGAAGGCTTTTCCACGCCGGCCGACGGGATGGTCGAGCAAATTAATTCTAATGATGGGTATTATATGTCGGGCAAACTTTTAACATTTGCAACGCACTACGTGTGGCCGGGCGCGAGTGTTCCGAGATATTTATTACACATTTTTATGGCATTCCGAATGGCGATGGTCAAAGTTTTCCCATTTTTGTGTTTATTTTTTTTCGAGCTCTTTTTGTCTCTTTAACAGCATCCATTTAAGTAGCAATATTTTGGTTATTTATTATTTTTTATTAAAATTATTTCTGGTCACACAATTGGCCGACGGCCACAACGGCAAACGTGTTCCCGGTCTTTTGCATGATGGCGCAACAGAGCGATGGGAAAGTTAAGGGTTGCATGCTCTCCGGACCCAAATTAAAACCGGGCTACGTTCGTCAATAAAACTTACATTCTTGACGTGAAGCCCGTCTAGGAAGCTCCTGGTTTTCCCGGGAATGCAAACACCACGGAACCCGACCGAGCTCGATCGGGTTCATTACCGTATTCAATTAATAATTCAGAAAACATAACTAACCTGTCGCTCACAACCGTCCCGGTGCCCACATGCGCACCCGGTGGCGGCTCACCTTGGCAGATGAAAATGAAAATTGCTCATTTAAATACTCGGTAGGATTCAGGCACCGATCCCGCAACATGATCCGGCCCGAACAACCGGTGTGGAACCGCGGCCCGAGCTTGTTTGAACGGCAAGTTTGAAATCAAACCTTGAAACCTTGTTGTCGCCTACACCTCGAGGCTCGAAAGCTAATTTCGTTTGGCCTTACAACGATGCGGCTGATTATGCAATCAGGGCTGAGTTACCACAACGCACGCCGTTGACGTGCGTTTCAGTTTCACATTTCACATTTCATTTTCCATCCATTTCTGTCTGTTTTTATTTTGGAGTAAATAAATTAAATTTACCAAGCACTAGCTGGTACGGCTGGCTGGTGCACGCTCAGCGCTTCTTGCACCAGGTTGGGTTCCCAGGCGGCTGGTTCTACGTAAATCTTGCGTCCCGGAGCCAACGCCAGATGAAGTGGGCGTGAGCGTGCACAAATCCGACCCCCGACGTCATATTCTTGTGGCAGTTCTTTGTGGCATAACTCCATCGCGTGCCACTGTGGTGCGATAAATATGTTTGCCTGTGCGTTCGTGGCGCATAAATAGCCGGCAAACTTCCAAGAAGTGTCCCACATTGTCCCACGCTGCCATCGCAGGGAAAAGCGCACCGCCGCCCACGCTCAAGACGTGCCAGGAACGGGTAGGGTTCTCTTTTTTGTGTGTCAACAAATAACATTCACTTGTGCAGCTTGAATGACAAAATGCCATCAATTATGCCTATGAATTTATGAGCCAAGATCTAGTGGCTGATTTATAAAACCGTAGCCAACGGAATGTGTGCCACTTGTTGCCATGGTTGTCGACTTTAAAATGCTGCACAAGTTCGCCATACCATTTTCGAAACACACAACTTCTCGTCGGGTTACAGCGGGGCGAGCCCGAGGGCTTACGAGTTGTCCAAACATTTACTGACCCACCCTGACCCACGCCAAAGTCCTGGCTTAATTAAACCACCAACACCGACATACCGACCACTCAGTGTGTGTGTGTGTTTGTTTCGAACCGTTTCGATTAGTGTTTACCCAAAAAACCCATTGGCCCGACGAGTGTAAAAGCCAATGGCGTCCTCTTTCGATCACTTCCGATAATCAGCCACAGTACAAATTGAGCCGCGCACCGGTTCGGACTTCGGACGTTTTCAAATAAATTAATTCTTTGTCAAGCACCGGTCAACCGTGCATCGATCCGTGCAGATCCGGTGTTGTTGTCGCACGGCGCCGCGCATCCCACCGTGCTGTCACTTCCGTCACGCTCTCACACACGCTGTTGTCGAATTTTCTTGTTTTCCGACAGGACGTCCGGAGCCGACGGTCACCTGGCTGAACGGGAACGAGATCATGCAGACGGGCGGCGGCGTTTCGATGGGCCGTCATGTTACCGTTAATCGGTTGGAGATTTCCAAAATGACACGGGCGGCCCTCAACAACACGTACAAATGTCAGGCCTCGAACACCAAGCTGGTACCGCCGGCGGAGCGCAGCATCCGCGTGGATATGCTGTGTAAGTGTCACCGTTGAGTCCGGGTGCGCGATTTTTTTCCGGCGCTCCCCGCTTATTTTTTCTTGCCTTTTAATTTTGGAACCCGATTTACCCGCAAATCCGTCACAGTGAAACCGCTGTCGGCCGCGCTATCGTCGAAACCGAAGCAGCTGGTCTCGGAGCAAGAGTACGTGGTGGCGTGCAACGTTGAGGGGTCGGTCCCCGAAACGGACATCAAGTGGATGCAGAACAATCGTCCGTTCACGAAGGGAAAGGTAAGTGGGTACCGACGGTACACTTAACCGATTTTTAATTATCCACTTCTTCGCGCGCCGCCAAATAATGCGTTCGTTTCGGCCTCTTTTTCGTGCTCTCTTTTTTGCGTGCAGATAAAGGTCATCAACAACAGCTCGGTGGTGACGTCGGTGCTGAGCTTCCGGCCACACCCGGACGACGACGGAACCATCCTGAAGTGCGAAGGCTCCAATCCACGGCTCCAGAACTCCGCCCTGGAGGACTCGGTCATTATGAATATCCTGTGTAAGTGTCGGGAAGAGCAATGCCAATATAGGCGTCCGACCTGTGGCTGGTGGATGCTCTTTCGCAGACAGTCCCACTCCTTTTCCAGCCACCCTCGCTCAATTTCTCCCATTTTTTCATCTTCTACATCCCATCTTCCGTGCCGATCGCGGGGAACAATCGACGCGCAGATCCACCGCAAGTGAAGCTGTCGCTCGGCTCAACGCTTAATCCCGCCGACATCAAAGAGGGCGACGACGTCTACTTCGAGTGTCACATTAAGGCGAATCCGAGGGAGCATCGCATTACATGGTCACACGATGTAAGTATCCCAGTTGGCCAGATTACCATCCTTTGCACAGTAGTCCCTTGGAGGCCTGAAGCGGCTGAATCAATGACCCCCCAACCCCCCGCGAGTGGCTGATGGACGCGAAAGACAGATAATTCATTTAATTTTCTGCCAACTCGGGGCTCGAGAACCCGCCGTCAGCTGGCGGACTCGGTGACGGAAAATGTTCCAGAATTTCCATTTATATAACTCATTTAAGATTAGGAAGAATGGAAAAGCTTTTCCGGCTGTCGGTGGGGGGGGGGCAAAAAAAGGGGGGCGCCCAGCACAGAAGGCACCGGCTCGGGTTCTTCTTCCGTTTCTTTGGCTTCAGCTTCTTCATCGCGGCCGCGGGGCGGCTTGCGGCGCGTCGCTTAAACGGTGCCGTCGACGAGACGATGTTCGCTGGGCGCCCGACAGCGTCAACCCTGGTGTTTCCCGCCGCCACAGCCCCCAGCCCCCCGGGGGGTACCAGCGTCGTCGTCGTCGTCGTCGTCGTTCGGGGCTGTCATCGTCTCGAGGATCAAATTGAAATTGAATGAAATCAGCTTAAGAGAGATAAATTGCTCCCGCGAAACATAATGGCATCATATTTTCTCGATGCGAATTTAATGGGATTTTAATATGTTTCCTCCTGGCCCCCGGCCCAAGTTGACCACGTCGTGCGGCCCGGCCCGGTGGCGGGGTCGGCCCGAGTTTGGTTGTGCTTCCGCTTCCGGTTCCGCCACCGTTTGCACGGAGTCATGATTCCGGTGGTTAAACGAGGCCTCCGCTCGGCTCTCGCGCATAATGAAAGGAGGACGCTGAGGACGCGTTCACGACGGGCGATGAAGGCGGCAAATCTTCCCACGAGTTCTTCGAGGTCCGCCGTTGGCGAAAGAAAATGCTTTGTTCGCACCGGCTTGAGATTTCGATTGAAGCTGACGATGACCGGACCAGGCTGGCGGAGGGTGATGGGCACTTGAAAGTCCTGATGGAAATGTGCTCAGGTAAACTTGGGCCACTTCGGGGAGCATCGTTAGGGCGGCGAACGACGGGCGTTTCATAATCTGTTCCGTGGATTGCTCCATCGAAGCCCGAAGACAACGGAGTCGGCGAACATCAGACGATGTGGCGCGAAACGGCATAATCTCACTCACAGACCTCCCTGATTTTCCCGTTTCCGGGGCGGTCGGGAAGGATTTTTCCGATTTTAATACACCCACCGCGCGGACCTTGCGAGTTAAAAGATTTCCAATTAAAAACCCAATAAAAACGAGTTTACCTGATGCTCGAGGGCGCGCGGACGGCCAACGGAAACACTCATAGCCGCACAACAGCCCCGCTTTGTAACCGGATGCTCCGGATGTGCGCACCGGAACTATCCGGCAAAGGAGCCCGAAACACGCCACCGCCACCGCTGGCTAATTATATTGAAAATCTAATTAAAGTTATTTCTTCACCGAGTGCCACCCCCCCCCCCCCATTCGCCCCCTTACGACCATCGTCGGTGGGCGCCATTTTGGTTCTAATTTGCATCCTAAACGGACCGGCCGGGCCCCGGGAACTCGGGCCGGGAATTTTATCAAGCAGATTCCGGGCTTTCCGGACAATCAAGGACCAATATCGACGGGTTTATCGCCATCGATGGGCCTGATCGGGGTAGCGTGCGGCCCCGGCACCGGCGGCGACGTCTGGAGCGCTGCCGGTGCAAAGGCGACCATAAGACGGCCAGCATACCGTGAATAAAATATCTCACACAATTGCCGTAATCTGGTGTTTGCTCGCTCCTAGCTCCGGCCGGCGTACCTTTTCCGTAATTGTTCAGCCCCACTTCGGTGCCCCACACCCCCCAGGCCAACTCCACAAACGAGCCAGCCAGGCCAGGGGGTGATAAAATCTGAAACCACCAGCGCCAGCCTTTGGGCTAGCAGCAGCGGCGAGTCCTGCCTGTGGTTCGGTGAATTTTTGCAATCGTCCCCGTCCGCCCCGACACCCGGGGCACCGGACGCTGACACTAATACTCGCCTAATCCTCCGAACACTTTCGTTTGATGTTGGCAGCTACCGTTGTTGTTACTGTTGCTGTTGTTGCCAACGGCCCTTTGGCGTGCTGTGTGTAAAGCCCCACCGACCGAGCACAATTTCACAAATTAAAATCATCATTCATTCATTAAAATATGCAAATAAATGTGGGACCAACCCACGGTCGGAACCGGGGAGGCCAGAACGGGGGTTGGGGTGCGGGTCTGCGGTGAGAGAAACGCCCTCTCAAGAAGCTCGGGGCCGTCCAGCAGTTTGCGCCATTTTACTGTGCGTTCGCTGCCTTCGCTCCCGTAGCGCCCGGAAGCGCGTGATTATGCCGTGGCCGGTGCCGTGATTAGTTCCAGTCGGACATCCGGATCCGGTCAGTCAGGACTTGTGGCACGGGGGCGCGGGACGGTTGAAATGATTTCTAAATTTTACCCACGGGCCAGCACGGCCAGGCGTGGTGGGCGCGGGTGGCGATGATTAGGCAGCGTTTATCATTGAACTAAACCCCATTCAGCCGGGCTCGGTGTTGAAAGTTCCAAGAAGCCCCGGCTTGTTGTTGTGCGCCGCTCATTTCCGGTCGTAAGGGCAATTTGTCAACACTTTGATTTAGGTTTAGAACTTTAGTTTCAGTCACAGCCTTTGGCCTTAGCACTCTATTTGAAGCACAATGTGCCGATTGTGTGAAACAAGAACTGTGATTGTGATCCGCAGAAAATGAATTGCCCAAACATTGGTTGACACTTTTCGGTGCTATTGATTTGACAATTTGATTCGCTAAAGTGACAGAAATTATGCTCTAATTACATGAAATTGTTGGACGGATCGGTTAGAACACTCGTTTGCGTGGAATGTTGGATCTAATAATGACGTACTGTTGGTCCTTATACATTACATTACATTACATTATTCTTATTCTTATTTATTTATTATTATTATTTTATTTATTTATTATTTATATTTATTATTTATTATTTATATACATTTTTATTTATTCATTCAATAATTGTTTGTGCTGCATCGTTGGGTCAATGTTGGACCTTAGTAATTGCTCGTGGGACAGATAAGACACAGACTTTAAGATACACGAAATGCTATGTGTTAGTATTGGGTTGGCTGAAAGAAATTGATCATTTTCTCGGTAGATGGCTTATGTGATCGATACCTCGTTAAGTATCGATTATACAGTTTCAAGTTGAAGCTCGTTTTAAAGCTGATACTTTACACCTAAGAAAATGCTGTCATTGTTTTTTGTTTGTTCTATTCGTTTATGAGTTTCAGGGTGTTAACAATACAGGTCAACGAATAGACAATTTGGTACATTTTACAGTTTTTGTCCGATAAAGACGAAAATTCAAGCATCAAGCTATAATTCAATCGACCCATTTCTTTAACGGATAGGTACTGGGGATGAGAAATGGGATACATACGACGATACTGTGTGGACATATTCGTGGTTTAAGCGAGGAGAAGGATCTAAGCCGATGGTCAAACCAGGACTTTCAGCCAGTAAGGTTCTACTGGGTACATGGATAGACTTGAAAGGAATCGTTTATTGTGAGCTGCGGCCGTGTAGCCAAACACTAAATTCAGATCTCTACTGTCAATAACTGCACCGTTTGAAGCGCCAGAAATGGCCATAATTAGTAGAGGTGATGTGTTCCATCAGGATAACGCAAGGCCACACACGTCTAGAGTGACTCGCCAGAAAGTCCAGGAGCTTAGTTGGGAAGTTTTAATGCATCCACCGTACAGTCCGGACCAAGCGATTGTCACGAGAAGATTGTGAAAATAGATTGCTAGAGTTTTTCGCCAATAAGGACCAAGATTTCTATAGAAGAGGCATTATGAAGATACCTCTAAAATGGCAACAAATTATGCAACAAAACGGTGCGTATTTGACGCAAATCGGACCACCGGAAACATCTTAAATAAAGTTTTGATATTCACGCAAAAATAAAGGATTTCTTTTTAGTCAATTTCCGTCTCAATCGACAGCCACTATGAATTGCATCTGGAACTAAATTATGCTGGGCATCAGTATTAGCAATCACTTTTTTTATAAATGTACATATTGTACAAGTATGACATACGGAATTTAGTTACCAATGGTTCTAGCCGTGAATTTAACCCTCATCATAGTGCACTGCCTTGTGTTGACAGCTTTCACATACACGTTTAAGGCGGTTTCGCGCATGTCGACTTTTGTGCCCTCGATATAACCAACTACGGGCAGCAGATTGGTTCAGTTCGCGAAAGCTTAAGCAGCACTTCACAAGGTGAAACTTGCCATTCACCGAACGTCGCTAGGTAAACGATACCCGAAACTTGACATGCATTGCTGGCATGGCATGTGGTGCGGCCGCGTTTTTTTTAAATAATAGTGTTCTTTATTGAAGAACTAGGTGTGTCCAGTCCCCCGATACACGTTCCTTTTCAGGCAACCCAGGAGGCCTGGACCCTTACGCAAATTCTAAATACTAAAACAGATACTTATTGCTATGGACATTTAAATTAAAGTTACTGAGCTGCGTTCTGTGCCAGGCGCCGCGCCTCCGTCGCTTCTGCTCTTCGCGCTGCTTCAACAGCAGCTCGTCGCCGTCGCTCCTGCTCCTGGTAGACGTTCCACTCGCGCTGTAGCCTTTGGGTGATGCCGCGCAGAGCCAGCCTTACTTCATTCCAGCGCTCCACGCTCTCCATCATCTGGGGCACCATGTCCTCGGGTGTGCAGCCCCTCAGATGATGGTGTCGCTCGCTCGCGAAGCGGGGGCACTCGAATACGACATGTTCAGCGGTCTCCGGCACACCTGGGCAGGCGCTGCAGTCAGGCGAGTCTATCCGCTGCACCCTGTGCAGGTAGGAGCGGAAGAAACCGTGCCCAGTCAGGACCTGCGTCAGGTGAAAGTCCACCCTTCCATGTGGGCGATGACACCAGCTGTGCACATCCGGGATGAGCCGATGCGTCCAGCGGATGTTGCTGCTGGCGTTTCTCGTCGTTGCTCGTTGATCCCACACGTCCTGCCACTCCGTGTAGGTCACGAGCCGCTCAGCTTCCCTGACAGAGCCAGCCACTTCCAGGCGGCCGTCTCTTCTGGCACGATAGCACCTGGCGTCCTCCCGTAACAGCATACAGATGGGCGTCAATCCGGCAATTAGGGTGGTGGCCCAGTAGCCTGCAGTGCTAAAGGCTCCTGCCACCCCCCGTGCCGACATCCTCTGCACGCGTCGAAGTATTCGGCGGTTGGTCTGCACTTCCATTGCCGCGTCCGCCCAGATGGGAGCCGCGTAACGGATGGTTGACTCTGCCACTGTAGCCAGAATCCTCCGCGTCTCGCTCGTTGGGCCGCTGTGATTGCGCATCGCAAAGCGCAGGACTCCCAGGCGCCTGTCTGCCTTCTCTGCAATGCGCTTAACATGTGGTGTCCAGCTCAACCTCTGTTGCAGTGTCACTCCAAGGTACTGCATGGTTGTAGACACCTGCAGCTGCTTCCCAAGCATGCGGTAGCTGGCCACTTTGCCCTTCAGCTTCCTGGTGAAGACAACAGTCTCCGTCTTATCGGGGGCAAGCTGGAGTCCGCTCTGTTCCAACCAGTTCTGCACAACGGTGACTGCTGTCTTTGCGGTCCCAATGGCTCCCCTTTGGGTGTATCCAACGCTCGTCAGTAGTATGTCGTCAGCGTATGCGTATATGTTGGTACCGCTAGGGAGAGCCAACCGCAGTACTCCGTCGTACAGAACGTTCCACAACGTCG
>NC_069145.1:35878553-35892376 GCF_943734635.1 Anopheles cruzii
ACGAAGGAAGGAAAGCAAAACCAAGTTCCAAGCGACCAAACTTCATTCTCCGTCAAGCGAATCCACGTCCCGAATGCGGACGGGCCGGTGGAAATCCCGGAGCCAAGAAAAACAAACACACCCATCGCGGGGGTAATCTTTTCGCATTAAAACTAATTTTCCGTAAATTTAATAAACAGTTCCAAAGATAACCCGGGCTACGAGGCCGGTCGGCCGGACAGGTCTAGGTCTCCCTCTTCGTTCCTTTCGCTTTCGTTGTTTTTTTTCTGTTTTTCTTTTTTCGTTGTTGTCGTCATTGTCCTTGTTGCTGCTCCGGGAGTATCATTAGTGCCACCAGTGCCATCAGTGGAGGAACCCGATTCTCCCCGATGGTCTCGCTGTTGCGTCGTTTATCCGACAGCTGGGCCCACATACGGGGACGTTACGGGGGCGGCACAGGAACGAACGAGTGGCGCAGCGGCACATTAAACGGCCGGATGGGTGCGAAAGATATGTCGATGTAAAGGCTCAAAAATTACCATCATTTATTTTTATTTTAACGTCGTTCATTGTTTCAATCTCGCTCGTTCTCTCCATCGGCCATCGGCCATCGAACTGAGGTCGCTCACAAAGTGTTGACGGGTTGATGGGACGAAAGGATTGAACATGAGCTGGGTCTGAACTATATAACAATTTTAAATCCGTTTCGTGGAAATTCTTTTTGGCGCCTGCAAGTAGGCAATTTCCTAGACATCGTACTGGTGCCAAACGTTCCGATTGTCACAGGAGACGGCCAGGTTCAATTCCAACTCTTACTAGATTTTTAATTTCATTGCACACACAGTAGAATGGAGTCATCACCAACGCATCGATCAGAGTCCCGAGTATCAATCAGCAGTCAGCAAATTGATTGAGCGCGGTTGAAAACTAATCAAACGACACTCAGCAGTCCTCAAACTTGGTCACGGGCAACGCCAAAGCAGTAATTCCGAGTGCAAATGAAAGTAAATGTGAATGTACATTTGGAATGTACAACTATACGCTGAGTACACGGTCTGTCGCAAAGTAAACAGGACTTTTTCAAAATTAAAACAACAAATGGGTTTTTCTGCAAAATCGTTTTATTCTATTCAAAATAGTCTCCTTCCGCTTTGATACACTGATTTGCACGACTTAACAACTTTTCGAATGACGATTTTAGCTCGTTGGCCGGCATGGCTCGGAGTATGTCGGTAAAAGCCTTCTGAATGATCAAAATGTCAGCATAACGTTTTCCTTTCATAGTAAAATGAAGTTTTCCGAATAGATAAAAGATCAGGTGAATACGGGGAATGATTTATCGATAAAATGCGATTTTTGACATGTTCGGTTGGCGGTTGGTGAGAAAATGTTGGAAAAAATCCTGTTTACTTTGAGGCAGACTGTGTGTATTAAAACTTCTTCATAAACAATCATGACTTTCAGGGGTATAAATAAAACCTTTCGTGATTTTTGGCTACCCCAGACATTCGTATGCTTTGATTTTCAAAGGCTTGCCAATTTACGGACTTTCCAAAAAAACTTGAATATTTCGGCAACGTATTTAACGGGTTTCAATTAAACTGAAGTTGTTACTTGCCATTGGTTTCGAATCTTTTGCCATTTTATTTCTAAGTTACCAAACTGTATTGACAAAACCTGGCATACCTCAAAATATAACCATGAACGATGATGAACGCTGTCTAGTGTCAAAACACGCAAGAACTTTACGAACAGCCCAAGTGTACACATATTTTTGTACTATCCTTTCGCTTTCCCCGTGCGGAAGCGTGACACAGGAAGCCAGTGTCGCCAATATGCCGAAGCCGCCATCGCCGGATGGGTAAAGTTTCCTTTCCCGGTGCACAATGCGGGTCCGGATTCGAGCAATTTTCCAACTGCTGCACCCCAATCCGGACGACTTGCAGTTGGATGGATTGGAAACTTCGCGCTCACGCTATCTCGATGGCCCCGAGCCGGATGTGCTCTTAAGCGGTGAATATGCTGTACAGGAACGAGTACGCTTTGAAACAAAGCCATCCCTCGCCCTCTCTATCTCTCTCTCTCTCTCTCTCTCTCTCTCTGGTATCTCGAAGTACATCACGAATCGTTGGGAATACATTTGGTGCAATAATCAACGACATCTCATTAGATGTCGCCACGTCGAGGAGTCAGGACTTTTCCCACTGCAAACCGGTGCCGTGTATGGGAAATTAATTTATCCCCACCGTTTCGTCGGTCGTCGGACTGTGAGGGCAACTTTTGTTCGCCTTTTTTCCATCCGCTCCATCCCTCGGTTTGCTGGGGCAGCACCCGCAAACAGCAACAAGCTAACAAACTCGAAGGTTAAGATAAACTTTTTTGCACTTCAGATGATGGTCTCTATTTTGTCTGTGTGTGTGTGTGTGTGTTTTTGGATGGTGTCAGAGCCAACCCCCGGGGGCCTGTTTTGTGTCGCTGGCGGCTTCTACTTCGGAGCCCGGTCCGGTGATCACGTTCCCTAACGCCATACTCCAGCCGGTCGGGGGCACATCAAATAGAATGTTTTCGAAATTTTTCGCCCACAACTTTGCTCGCCATTGCGCTTCGTTCGCTGTTTTTTTTTTTATTTTTTTTTGCTCAAGTTTAGCGTTGTCCACTCGCCAAACCAAGCCGAACGTTGCGGGCGGCTGGACCGGGCGGATGATGGTGAGAAAAGTTATCACTCACTTTCGCTAACGATGTAAACAAATTTTCCGATGATGTGCCCATCACGCAAATACGCACCCGAGTACGGTCCGTTCGTCCACTGCCGTCCGGGGCTGCCGTCGGCCAGCCACCCTAATGATGAGGGGAAAAGCTCACGGATGAATGGAGGCGCCTGGTGCCCGGTACTCGGTGGAGCCGCCTGGTGCCTCTTGTGGTGCCGTTCGGTCGCTTCCCAAAGTGTGTGTGTGTGTGTGTGTTTGGATTTCGCCTCTTCTTTTTCGCACGCTCGCCCACTCTCATCGCCCATCCTCGGGTGTCCACATCCTCAAATCGATCCGCACCGAGCACGCCACGCCGGGAGGAAAAACTTCCCCGTTAGACCATTTGGCCAAATAGGAAACGAGACAGTTTCCTAAATTCGTGCGGAATAAACAGTTCATCCATTTATTTTACTCCCCCCCCCCGGAGGCACACACGCACGCATGATTCCCCATTTTCCTTAAATAGACGTTGAAACTGCGGGGCTTGCAGAGATGGCACCCGCGGGTTGGATCCTGGCCGGCGCATGTGAGGAGCGATAGCACTACTCGGGAACACGGCGTACTAGACGGTCAAAGATGAAAAGTTGGACTGCCCCCACTGACAGTCGGGGTCTCGGGGAGCTAAAGTTGAAGCGATGGAGGCACCACTCCCTGGCCGGTAACAAGTTCGAGGCTTTATTTTTCTTTCGTTTTCCGTGTCTGCCGCTTTTTTTCGCAACATCGTTAACAGGCGGCTCAGCAGACGACGGCCACAGAGAGAGAGAGAGAGGAAGAAGCGTGCGGGGCATCAAACGCCGAGCCGTCCTGCGGGGGGAGAATTAAGTGTGCCCGAGTGGAGCCCTCGGGAAGAGCAAACAGCTCCCGCTGATGTCAAGTTGGTTTAGTAGAGAAGCCATTGAAAGCATTTTTTATCCAATCCGCTTTATTAAGCTTCGGCTTCGGCGGCAGATCGCTTGCAAGGATCGGACCGTCGGCCGGACGTCGGTGGCCGGGCGAGCCATTCAACAACATCTGGTTGGCTCCGCTCATCACCACCACGGTCATGAATAATCAATCAATCGGCGATCGGCGGCCGGATGGCTGTTCAATCGTGAAGACGATGATGTTGTTGCCACCACCGGCAACTTCGAGGTAGGGGGCTCGCTTTTCGCTTTTCCCGGAAGTGCGCTGAACAACCGGATGCGCACACTTTAAATCAACCGCTGTCGGACGGCCCCAAAACCCAAACCCCGGTGGCCACAAGCGGCCACCCGAGGGCTCTCTGCATGTGCAGCGCTGCAACGTTTGCAACCGACGAGATATTTAGGGATGGCATAAAAAGCATTCGGTGAAAATGCATTTCAAAGCTGGCATGGCACTGCAGAGAGGCCTTCCGGAACAACGACCAACGGGCGCCCATTCACCGCAGAGCATTTGTAGCGCCCGCGCCCGCCGGAAAGGACGAACCCCGAGCGTCCCTTGGTGGGCTTCTGAGTGGGCCGCTGGTTCCCGGGAGTGCCTGGGAATTTTTCATGAAGTATTTTTCAATAAGATAAATGATACTATGAAAAAATTCGCGCCCAACCTCTCCCGTGGGCTCTCTCGCGGCAGATCGGTTGCGGCCTGTTCCTGGGACGGAACGGAAAACTCTTTTCTTTTCCGAAACGGCATTCGGAAGTGTTATTGCAGATCGTTGCGGTGAAGCGAAGCCTTTCCCAGGCCCGTCGGACGGGTCGGGCCTTGGGTCTGGGCTGCCGCACACACACACACATACAATGTTTAAACGAAGTGATTTATTTAATCGCCCGAGATGAATCTTCAAATACCGCCACCGAACAAAATGGGGCGAAATGGATGAAAATACACACACACACACCGAGAGTCCTTGGTTCCTGGTGCCATGGTACTATGGCTCAGGTCGAAGCGTCCAGCTCTCTTTCCTTCCCACCGCTCGCCTGAATGGAGTCAAGCAGAGGGTGATTACTGTTGGTAATAGTAAGTTATTTATAACTTGCAGTGCCAATCGTTCACCCAGCCGGTCCGGCTGCTCGGAGCTTTCGCTGGAAAAGCGCGCCCAATGGTTCCCTGAGATCAGTCAGAGGGGCTGTAAAGTAAGCAAATAAGCAACATTGCTCCGTGGACAAAGATTGCACGCACCGAATCGCCAACACTGTAACACAAGAATGCAATGAAATTATGTAATAAATTATTTATTCGGGATCTATGCTATTTATGCTACGTCGGGCGAGTGTCACCGGTATTTACCACACGTTTTGTTTCGGTCTTATACCAAGGTACTAAGACAAATGACTGATAAGGAGCCTACATTGAGTGATGTACGGCCATCGGAACCACTACCGCCACTGTGACGATGTTGTGAGACTTTACAATATGGCTTTCATGTGTCTTTCTTTAGCTTTCTATTCCCGGCTTTTGCATTTCAATTCTATTTAAAGACCAAAGTTAGTTGCCACTGCTGGCCCTACATTCATCGAATGTAAAGTTTCAATGAAATTTGACAATTGTCTGTCATTCAATAGATCACAAACCTAGTACCCTACTCCTCAAATACCCAGACAGAAAGAAGTCAGAAGAAATTTGGCAACAATAAGCACGCACAGTTTTCACAGTTTTCACAGTTGAAGTATTATTTTCAATGTACAGCGCTACAATTTCAGGCCGTTGTTTCGGAGTAAACCGATCCATAATAAACTAAAACCTCATAGGCTGACATTTCAGAATCTGGCTGCATTGTCAAAATCCAGTGAAAAATGGCGAAGTTATTTCGCATTTAAATAGGTCCTGTCATGATGGCGCACCCTATATGATACCCCGGTTCATACTAATATTCTTTAATAGAAAATGCAAAGAAGTCCCTTAGACGCAAGCGAATCAAAAATAGAAAAGCTAAACTAGAACCACAAAAAGTGTGTACCTGTGAAAGGTCGGCCACTAGCTAGTGAGGCTAAATTTAAAACCCAAACCTTTGGATATTCGTTTCAATTCACTATCGATTTGTTATTCACATTCTAATGTTATTAAAACTAACCACTTAGACTATCCTAATTAAGTGAGTCAAGTGAACGAAACGATGGTTTGGAGTGTAACCAAAAGGATTATGCTTTGCAGTATAGGTTTACCGATCGCTCGTGTGTCGTGTACATAATGTCGTACAGCAATAACACCGGCGTAGTGTTTGTATATCGGCTAGGGCAAGAGTTAACAAGTGTTAACTTCTTTGTTATTTTTTCTATTAAAAACATTTTTATCAGCTAAAATATTAAAACATTAACAGGTTGCCCATCTTTCACTACCATATTCTTGCCCACCAACAAACAATTCGAGACCAATGTTATACATTTTATATTATCAGGTTGGCTAAAAAGAAATCGACGTTTTTTGGGTGATGTTTAGAACTATATTTAACAGGTTTCCAATGGTCCGATTTACGTCAAATATGCACCGTTTTGTTGGAAAATTTGTTGTCTTTTCAAAGGTAGGCTGGTAATGCCTCTTTTGTAAAAGGCTTAGTCGTTATTGACGAAAAACTGGAGTAATCCATTTTCACAACCCTTTTTTGATCTCAGTTTTTCATCACTCAGGAAACTTTGTAATGCGGGAAAAATGTGTCATTCGCTTAGTGCAAGGTCCGAACTATACGGTGGATGCATTAAAACTTTCCAATCAAACTCCTGGACTTTCTGGCGAGACACCAAAGACGTGCGTAAAATTTCGTTGTCCTTTTGGAACACAAAACATCTTCTGTTGGCCGATTCTGGCCGTTTCTCGTCAATTGCTAGCTTCGAACGGTACAGTAATTGACGGTAGCAATCTGAATTTAGTATTACTACAGAACTACACAGAACTATTACTTTAGAACTACACAAAAGCTACTCATGATAAACAATTCCCTTCAAGTCCCACCATATACCCCGTAGAACCATCCTAGCCGTTATTTCTGATTTGGTCACCGGTTAATCTGGTTCACCACCCTTAGACCACGATTATTTTTACACAGTATTGTCGTATGTATCCCATTCCTCATCCCCAGTACCAATTCTTTTAAGAAATGGGTCGATTTTGTTCCGTTTGGCCAAAACTTCGCAGATGACAATTCGAGCCATCATGTTTTTTGGTGTAAATAGGGTTGCGCCCAAATATCGAGCTTCTTTGTGAATCCAGCTTTGCGCAAATGGCTTTAAGCTGTTCGATGATTGATCTTTAGCTCCTGGCCGATGCTCTGATTACTAAAATGCCGATCTACTTTGATTATTTCTGTGACTTTAACGACATTTTCGATGACGTGTCTGCCTAGGCTTTAACATAAAAAATAACTGAAACGTGTCAACGAAACCTAAATTTGACCCAGCTAGATGTTAGAGTATCGGCACCATGAACACCATGCGAAATTTCAGCGGTCTAGCTTAAATTTTCGCCTTTATCGGACAAAAAATGTAAAATATACCGAATTTTCTGTGCGCTGACCTCCATTGTTAACACCCTGTAACTCACAAACAAATAGAGCAAACAAAGAACAATGAAAGAATTTTTTAAAGTTTAATGTATCAGCTTTAAAACGAGCCTAAACTTGAAACTGTACGATCGATACTTCACGAGATATCGATCACTAAAGGCATCTATCGTGAAAAACGTCGATTTCTTTTTAGCCAACCTGATATTTTATGATTTTTTTATATTGTATAAAGACTAAAAACTAGTTATAAAAATCAGTTAAACCAATATCAATCAATTTAAATTAAAAGTATTTAAAAAATGAATCAATCAACTGAACGGCGATCAGCACTGTTGTACTGTTGTTTGAAGCAATGAAGGCTTTACAAAGAGTTAGGCTCAAGTAATCAAGTAAATCGTTTCGAATAACAACCACGAATCAATATTGGCAATGTCAGAAAAGCGTTTCATAAATTGCGAATAATGTTGGAACAATAAAGTCTCCGTACGTCCGAAAGATACTTAGATAGTTGAAGCATCGTAGTTTGTGATAGTTAGTAACATCCACTGAAAAGAAGTCATTGTGCATACCAAAATCTACATAAACAAAATGGTCCTGACCGGAAATTGGACCGAAAATTTCGGAAATCCTTAAGAATTACTTACTTTAACAATTTCTCGTTTCAAAATGGCTGATAAAAGAGCTAATATTGTTACTCGTCCGATGAATCTTTCATGGGTTTCGACAGCGAGTGACGTCAGTTCAAACCCTGACAGTGCAAAACTTTAAGTCGATGCTTAGTACGGCTCTGGCCTTTCCTATAATAATAAAAAACCTATAAAAGCTATTAAAAAAATGAAGCTAGAGTTGAAACCATATAAGATAAAATATCCTTAAGCTGACAAAATGATAGATTCTTTTAAATTATAAAAAAAAAGTTAGATAGCCATCGGCAGCGTTTGTGAACGCCAGACCCTGTTAAGCCACGTATGTGAAGCCTAACTCTCTCGTGAAAAAGACAAAATATAATTTCTTTACACCCCGAAACGACGGTTCACCCTCCGGATGGTAGCCTCCGATTCGGCGTGCAGCATTAATGCGCAAGTCGTCGGGGCTGAAGTTGAACTCGGGGGGCCCGAACTTAATTCGCCACTTAATTCAACCAGCATACATTTCGCCCTCGCGGGAGGGGCCAGGATTTGGCACCAAATATTTGAACAATAAATTGCTTTCGAACTTTTCACGCCTCAAAATGCAACCCCTCGATGTGAGCTCTCGCGACCCACGAATCGATCTCGACCGGGCCGGGCGCCCTCGCAAAAAACAAAGTTGTCCCCCATCGGTGCGTTAATTTTTATGCACGTCTCCGGAACACCCCCGTGTGCTCCGGAGTGCTTTTATGATGGCGAGAGAGAGGGAGAAAGAGAGAGAGCGAGAGAGAGCTAAAGTTTTATTGCAATTTGGAATTGGTTTGCGCCAATCTCGCAATGGGTCCCCATATTGCAATTAAAAAGTTTTACACTTTATGGCGGGCCGGCTGGAATTTCGGCCTCGGAGACGTCTGCGTGACGTCTGTGACAGTCCAATGGCGGTCCCACGGGAGGACTCCACTTCCCCGTCCCCCCTTCCCGCAGTCGAGTCAACGACCGTTTTTCGCGGGGAAAAGCCGAATGATCTTTCGGCCGATTGGGACGCAGCATTGAGAATGGGGAAAAAAAACCGTCGACGACGAACTTTATCCGTTCGCAATCCCCTGCGGTTCATTACTTATTCATGTGTTGGTTGGGTGGCCCAGCGGGGTGGCCTCCGGTTGGCTGGTTGGCTGGTAACCTCGAGCTCGCGGTTCTCGCGGTGCAAGGTGGTTATTGCTTAGGCCGGGTCCGAAAGGAATCCACAACACGGCCGCTACCGGAACGGGGGCGCACACACACACACGCACAAAATCGCTAACGTATCGCTTCGGTAATTGAATGCGGCAAAACGGAAATAAATTTAGCACCCTCACCCGCCCGCGAGGTCACCGACCGCGGCCCTGGCCGATGGAGCCAGGAGCAGTTGGAGTTTGTCATTCCGAGGCGATTGCTTTGTCGGGCGCCAAACGGCGCATCCCTCTGCCTCGGTGGGTGGCAACATACTTTCCGTGCCGCAGTCCGCCACCTCGCGGGGCACCCCACCCGCGGATCGTCGGTGCGTAACGCGCGAGCAGCGGAAGACCACGGTTCATTCACCAGTCGGCTGTTTATTTTCACTTCCAATCGTAAACAACAGACCGGAAGCCCGTCATCGGCCCGCGGGGCTGCGGTGCGGTGCAGTCCGCGGATGTCGGACGCGAGGCGCGAGGATCTTCTCGCCCGAAGAGCTCGAGGTTCCACTCGAGAGAGGCTCGAGAGGGCTTGCCGGCTTTGTTCTCGCTTTATCGGCCGGCAAACCGGGTCTGCCGCCGACCGCACGCCCACCGCCCCATTTCATCACATTCGACTCCCTCACCCGGGGGCCTCTTTTTCCGAGCGGCGCCGGCTTGCGCCCCGAAGGACGCGCCCGGAGCCTGTGCAGCCTGCGTTCTGCGGTCATGGGCGAGAAAATCCGTGGCAAAATTGTGATAAATGACGAACCGTTTTTCCTGTGCCTCTCCCCTCTCACAGGGGGGCTCACACGCACGAGGGCGGCCATCATCTCCGGTGGTCACCTTCCATTCCACCACCCGGCGTTCCGGTCCCGTTTGTGCGGTTCCCTCGCCGGGTTTCTCCTTATTTTCCGTATCATTATAATAAATGGATTTTCTTCATACACGATAAATAATCATCATCAATTTTAATGGCGATCGATTTACTGGTCCCGCCACACGCTCACCCAGCCCCACCCCCTACGATGGCCATACCGGGGCCGGGTCCGTAACCTCTGCCATTTTGCCACGCCACACCGGACCGGAGATACTGCAAGGCGGCGAGAAGATGGACACTGTTTTTATGACCACTCAGCATCACAATGCTGGCCAAGGGTGGCCCTTCGGTTCGGGCCACCCTACCCCAACCACACGGTCCGACTGGCCGTCCGACCATTTTTGGGCGGAGAGATTTTTTATGATAATTTACCGTCTGCTAGTTTCCGCGCGAAGGTCCTTAAAGGCGGCAAGCCCGATGGCTTTTGGCCAAGGCTGCCCTGTGGTCGCTGGGCGCGATTGATGAAGTCTTCACGATCAATCATGGGCTCCTTTTTCCAATCGAGTCCTTGCGAGTGAGCGGGACGCGAACCGAAGCTCACGGTTTCCCGGGTTTGATACTTTCAACAGCCCCCAACCCGCTGCTGGCTAACCCGTGCTTCGTTTGCGGAAAGCGGAAAGCGAGCATAAGTTAATGCCAGACTGATCGGTGCCCACCATTGCGGGGTCAATTGAGTCCCAACGCCTTTTCTCCTAAGGCTCAACTTCAATTCTCACAGATGAAGGCAAGCGATTGGAAAATGGATCTAATTTCCTTTCGGATTGATCCGAGCGAGGCTGGCGAAGGGCGATTGTCTCGGTTAATAAACAGCGAGGCTCAGAAATGTAAGACCGTTGCAGGTAAACGGCATGTAACTGACAGGCGAAAATAGACGAATTCTTTGGATCAATTAGGTCAAGAAACTATGCGTTTTTGTTGGGCAAACAAGCAGCTCCCGATAGACGCCATTATTTGGCTTGTTTCCTTTGTACTTTTAATGTACAAACATGTGAGCATTGTGCCATGGGCACATTGCAAGGCGCAACAACAACTTAACCTTATGAAATTGGAATATAAACAATCTAGCAACGATCGGCAGTTGCATACGCTAATTACGTATATTTATAAGAAGTCCAAATTAAAATGTAGTAAATTGTCAGTTGATGTGAGCCTGAATATCTTGCAATTAGTGAGTGCTGAACCCACAAAATAATTCTCAACTCTAAACCTACGAACAGAATGATCAGAATCACAAATGAACAGAATGTTGCGACAACTATATTCAAATTCATTTTTTTTATAAATCCTTTCATTTATTTCTTTCCTAGATTCAAGAAAGAACATTCAAAAACACATGACAAATAAAGTGTTTAATGAAATTTGTGTCATATCATCTATTTGTACTTTGCCGTTATGCATATAACACAATATCATTCAGATGGCCGACTCGAGGTCTAAGGCAAACAGTAGATTCTGATGGGATGATTTTCAATGACTTTTTTGCACATTTCGGGTAATACCTTGGCCATAACTTGGCAAATGTTAGTTCTCATATGCTCCAAAGTCGCAGGCTTGTCTCATCGTCTTTGTTGTTGATGGTCGGTAGGTTTCCATTATAATGTTAGCTGGACTTTAGGAGGATAGGAGGTGCAAATCGAGATGCAAAACGACCCGTAACAAGAGTTCATTTGTTGAGTGCGACGTGTTATCGACAACTTTGGGTATTTGGTCACACTTGGATCTACTTGGAGGATCTGCGAGGAATTCTAAATACCTGCTGGCTTCTGTTTATCTATTTGGAAGCTAAGCATTGTATTTATAAAGCTAATTGCATGCTGTTAAATTGGCAGATCCTATGCCGTCGGTTGAAGGATATTGATCAAACGCGAAGCGATCAGATGAATTGAGGACAGTTTTTTATTCACTTTAACCACCATTCATTCGGTCAAACGATCATGGGTCAACACTCCCAACATTACCGTACTCTTCAATATTCGCCAACCGAACATACGACTTCCACTTGTGCACCCAGGACCCTAACCAGTTCGACCACCAGTGTACGCGACCGAAAGCCTGAGACCAACGGACGAATTCCAAGCACCGCGGCTGTGGGAAATGGGGTTGCTGCTGAACCTTTTCCCGCTGAAGTTCCGAAACGACCCTGGCCGCGGGCAAGGCAACGCACATTCGGGAGAATTGAAAGATCCCATAAAGTCAGAAGAATACCCCCGGGTCCCAACCCCCCGTCCCGCTAGATGGCAAGGAACTCGCACCACCACCAGTGGGCTGGGACGTAAAAAAAACATTCTTAACACATGTACTGCAAAACGACACTTTGCATATATGCAAATGTGTCTCGGTCAGCAACATCGCCATACATCGGAGCCGGGAACCGTGGCCGAGGCCGGCGCCGGAAAGGAGGCGGCGGTAAACTGGTCAAGTCGTCCGTTGCGCGGCGGCGACGGCAGCGGCCTCTTGCTAGACTAACCGTCGTAAAAAAACTCGGGATCAATAAAACCCTACCGACCGAGGCCACGGGCGCACGGGTCTAGGACACCGAGGCAGGACACGAGTGGTCGAAGATGAGTCGAGAAAGCGCAAGCGGAGATGAGGTGTTCCTTTCTTACGCTCCGAGTTCCGTTTTTTTTTTTTCGTATTCGGTTCCTCGAGTTTTTTCTTTATCCTCCGATGGCCAAAGTCCCTTTAGTTGTGCAAACAATGTGTGTGCGCGCGCGCCCACAATCGCCCATCCATTGTGGTCCTGTGTCGCACTAGAAACAACACAAAGAAAGACAGAAACAGGAAAACGCACATCCCACACGGCAGATCGGGCGGACTGGGATTTCTTCGACCTCGGAGCCAGGAGGGAGCGCGGAAAATCGGGGCCAAAGCCGCTTTGCTGACACAACCGAACAGTGTGTCGGACACACGTTCACACACGCGCGCGCGCTCGTATTAAGCGGATCCTTGAGCGCCCTTGAACGCATGTGTGTCCGCCCGGGGAGCATAAAAGCATCATATCCAACATCATTATCCATTCTGCTGAATGTGTACGTTTCGCGCTCTCGCTCTCGTTCGCCCTCCGATCGGCCTTCAGCTCCAGCGGTTTTCCCGCTTATCACCAGCCGAACCGAACAGGAACAGGGACGCTGCTGTAGCATGTTTTAGTGATTTTTGTTTACTTTTTTCCATTCGATTCTAGCCCGTTCTAGCTGCACCCACCCACCCACAGCAGCAGACCCACCGGCACCACCACCACCGGGTGGGTGGGTTCGGTGATTTTCAAGCTCATTGAAAATTTCAACCCTTCGAATGGTTCCGGCGCTCGCTTCAATTCCATTTACTTTTATTGTGCCATAAAATTGCGCACCATAGCGTAAACTCCTTTTTTTTTTCTCTCTTTATTCTCCGCCATTCGGCCGAGCCTTTCACCGCTGCGAGGACAGCGCGGTGGGATCAAAACTGTGCTTACAAATGGCAACGCCAGCCGGAACGAGCCCGAGAGAGAGAGAGAGATAACACCCCTTTCCCTCCAGAAAACAGCAGTTTGCGGATTGCAAATCTCGAAACATGATAAAACAGGCGGCCCCGGGGCCGGTCCCGCCGGGTTATGTTGCCATTCTTCGCGCGTGTGGTTCGATCCCGAACATTGCGAACGTTTCCAAAGCGCTCCGTCGGACCAGATCCGGGCGCCATTGTTTGGACGACTCGACGATGCAGCTGCATTTGATCGAAGGTTAAGGTTTTGCGGGCTGCGGGAGTGGAAAACTGTGGGTGGCGACCAGGCAACACCTTGTCAACCACATCTCCACGCTTTGCACCTCCGATTCGCCCTTTCAATGATCGACCACCGGACCTTGTATTCAAACGAGAGACCACAGGACGCCCGGATTGCATCCCTTTAACTCCCGGGCCACCACGTAAAACCGTTGACAAACATAATGCGGGTTGATCCGGCCAAGTGCC
>NC_069145.1:35892876-35902842 GCF_943734635.1 Anopheles cruzii
CGTAAAACCGTTGACAAACATAATGCGGGTTGATCCGGCCAAGTGCCTCCCACCCCCTCCCCCCCACCGACTGGCAAATGAATTTGTCAGCAGAAAGCCGAACCGGGAATGTGTGGAGTCGATGCACCGTCAAAGTTTCCGCTGCGTCCGGCGATGTCCGGCAGGACGAACCGCCGACCGAACAACCGCCGTTCGAGGTCGAGGCACCCTTCTTGAGCGTCGGCAGGATAAACTCATCAAGCTTAAATCCGGACTAGCCCCCCCCCTAGGGGGCCTGCCGAACCGACCGCAGCATTCCGGGACGTCCCGCGCGGTACGCGCCGCGTGCAAGAAAGCCGTAAAAACAAACCCATGAGGGCACAACGACGACATGTGTGTGTGTGTGTGTGCCTGGTGGGCAATAAAATTGAAACCATTTCCTCCCCCGTTGGCGCAGTGTGTGTGCGCGGGTGTGAGTGTGTGGTGTAAGTGGCACCGGAAGGCTGCCTTAGACAAATGACACCATTGAGCAGGAAGCGTTATACTTTCGACTAAAGCTTTTACCTTTCACCGACCGGATCGGGGGGTCTTTGGGGTTCGTCCATCCGTCACGGAAACGGTGCACAGGCAGGCAGGGAGAGAGAGAGACAGAGCGCGAGACGGAGTAGATGGAGTTTTTGTTTCATTTCGTTGAGTGCTCCTTCGGCCAGTGGGTCCCGCTTTAGCGGTACTTCCGGATTCTTCCTTTCCGTTTTTCCGCGGTCAACCCCTGCGCCCCCCACGGGACAGCACTTCCGCCATTGCCGCAGCCCCCCGCACCGCCGGGCCGGTGGATTAAGCCCGGTGAAAGGCGACGGCGACGGCGATCCCGGCGTTCGCCAGAAAACAAAAAAAGGTGGCCGCTCATCCGGGAGCGCACCAGGAGGTCCTGGGTGTTTTGGGGCCTGCGAGAGACGGTCGGTCGGTGTCGGTTGCTCGTCGCCGTCATTTGCCAGAAATTTGCAGCCCCGTATCACCAAACCGCCGGATGGGTTCTGAAACAAAGAAGCATCGAGAGCGACCAGCGTTCCGGAATTGTGCTTCGGAGGGACGAAGAAAAACGAATCCTTTCACCGACCGACACACACACACAGACACCGGCACCGATTGCAGCAAAAACGCATTCCCCGCCCCGGCTGGGGGCGCGGTGCTAAGTTATTAGTTTGTTTGTGCACTTTCCCGTCCCGGCGAGCCGATGAGTCGGGCGCATCGGTCATCAGCAAAATGGGACGTCTTTTGGCGTTGAAGATCCGGTAAAAACACACACACACACACGCCGGCGAAAGCAAAGTGCTAAACGGGAAATTTATCATGTCTTTCTTTCGTAACCCCCCGCGGGTCTGACGTCCTTGAAGTAAGTAACGTGCCAAGGGGCACGGATTTAACGTCTGCTTAGCGACAAACGACTGTTCGGGTCGTCCTTCGCCTTCGCCGTTTCGCACCCCGACAATGCAAGTTACCGAATGATGGCGCACCGAACGCAGTGGAAGGTGTCGAATGTTTTATGCATTTCCGGTGCAGCACCAGAGAGCATCTTCACCACCTTTCGGTCGTCATTCGAGAGAACCGCCGCAACTGCATAATGGAGCGATAGTGCTCCAGAGCACCGGAGCGGCCACCGTGCGGAGTTTGATAAAAAGTAATTATTTCGAGCTTTTTTATTTGTCCACCCAGCCTCGGGTCAGTGTTGTTGCCAACTATGCTCAACGGTTACACTTTGTCTCCTACTTTTTCCAATATTGCGCAATTCTGTTTCGGTGTGGTCTCGGACCTATGAAAATTTTAGGACTTTAAGGTCTTTAGGAACTAATTCATGGGGTTTTTAATCGGCAATTGTGGCTGTGTGACAACAACAAAACCGTTAGCCGAGTTAACCCGAGACAAGGTTAACCCTGAAGTGGACAAAATGCCACGTATTGATTAAGATAATCTTGTTAAGTTAACTATTAAGTAAATTTAATAAATACGGTTCGCTCCGTTTTTATAAGATAAGAAAAAACAACAAAACCTATGACTACTTTAATGAAAGTATTGTCCGTCGTTAGCCACTACTTTCTTCCACATTTGATGTAATGGCCGGATTCCATGTCAAACTCCTCGTCTTTAGAAACAACCCAGAGATCAATTTTTCAATACTTTTATAAGAAGTGAACCGCTGTGCCGCCAAATCGTTACTCATGCAACGGAACAATTAGTAGTCCGAAGGAGCAATATCTGGTGAATAAGGCGGATGGGGCTACAGTTCCTATTCGACATTTTCGGGCTAGGTTTTGACCGATTTTGTACTATGAGTAATCGAGCGTTGTCATGTTGAAAAATCTGTTGAAAAAAATTATTATGTCTTTAATCCCATTCTCGTCCTGTTTTGGCCTAAGCTTGCTTCAACCACATTAATTGATGTCGACGGCGTTGTCCACCAATAATTTCATTAGGTTTTTAAAGCTCATAGTACACCACACCTTTCATATCCTCCACATGCACAACATATCCTTTGCACAGTCAATATTTCGCTTTGGTTGCGATGCGTCAGGCTGTACTCAGGCAGTTTTTGTGTGGGGAATTCTCGATGTCACTCAGTCGATGGTCGTTTTCGATCAATGCATGGTTCAAATTGATCATTTGTTGTCAGTAGCGATCGGAATTAACGTTTGCATCAGGTTCTAGGAGCTTGTGAAACACCATACTTTTCTGTCCCATCAGAAAGTCCGTTTTTTGGAGTCCTTCGACGCTTTTTGTTTGTTAAGTCAAAATCGCCATTTTGGAATTTTTTAAGCCACTTAAAGCACTGCGATCTTCCAAACACAAGTCCCGACAAGCATTTGGTGCGATTCCGAAGCAGTTTTCTTCAAGAGGAGCAAAAAAATTATAATTCCCGCAAAACGTCATTTTCAGGCACAAAAGTTGACATATTTTAACCCTTTCAATGATGGGCTGCAAACCGAAATAATTTTTTTTTCGACCTGAAATCATTTACCGGATGTCAAAACAAGGTAATGATGAATGAACCGCTAAACTGAGAAGTCCCATTCGACAGGTACAGCCATCAGCCATCAACAGTCTCAATCTCAACGCTCACTCCTGGTAACATTTCACATCAAGTTTACATAACGACTTACGACTTAGGATTCTTACATTAATTTGATCCTTTGCTTTCTCCTGGAGAATACTGGTAAAGTTCATTGTGGATTACCGTACATGTTGCTACTTTTAGCTCATTTGACAATCTTATGAAGTGGTAAACCTTCATTGAAGTGAAATACACAAATGAATAGTCAGTGTAAAAGTAAAACGAACATAACCCTCTTGTAGTCGTCACTGAAGGGTCCCCGATAACAAAACCAAACGAAGCGTTGAAAAGGATGCTGAGCGGTGTGCTGTGTCCTGCTGCAGCCACCAAGACGTTGTTCAGACCATTTATTTCATTCAGCAAAAACTGCAATTCGCTAAATGGCTAACTAACGTGGATCTCAACAAAAACGAGGCTCATCGAGTCACGTTCTAGACTTAGTGCGTCCGGACGTAAATAAAGAGTGGTTCCGTATGCGTTTTCTCCTTATGAAAATGGCTGGATACCGTTCTATGCCCGGATTAGAGTCAGACAGACTGTTCTAAAGTGTCTTTGCAACGATGCCATCACTTCGTTTTTTTTTTTGAAATCTTAATATCATAACGATAACTATCTCGCCTATCTCAAACCTATGTTGGGGTAAGAGGTGGGTCTCATCATCATCTTCAACTCGCAATCTCGAGCATCCAGAGTGAAGCGTTGACGCAGCAAACGCAGTGGTCGCTAAACGCGACATCGCTTAGATGCAGTCATACTGAGCCAAGTACCGTATTGGACAGCGCGGAAATGGCAGTCGAGTCGGCTCCATTCAAGCGATCTGTGAGTAGTTACAGTCCTTGAGCATGAAAACATTACGACGGTTAGAGTTTTAAGTAGCCTTCTGGTAGTTCTTGGTTCGTGCTGTTCTTTACGATATGATGTCCTGTACGCCTATTCGCACTAACGGAGTTTGCACGGTTTCTAAAGGCCACAAGCTTTTGTGGCGGGCTGCTTTAAAATCGCAGCTACGGCAGCTGAACCCCGTGCAAGGACCCTGGACGCCTGTGCGGGCCAAACATAAATTCCCCCATAGTCTAGTACCTCTTGCAGCTGTCGTCTTCGGCCGGAATACCACACTCGAGTGGAGGCTTTAGGGAAAAAAATCTTTTCGAAGCGAAGATTGTTCATTGTGGCACACTGGCGAGGCGAGTTTATTGTGAAGGGCTTATTCTAGATATCTCCAGAATGTTTAGGGAGCGTGCGGGAAGCTACTCCGCATATTCCAGTCGATGACTGTAATTCTCACTCACCTTTGAGCACGTCAAATCGCATCCACCCCATAGACAACCAACACTTAATCTTGGCCCCTTTCGGTCCCACTTTATTCTCTCCACTTCAGACGGGTCCGAAGGATTTGCGATCCTCCCGTTCGCTGCGCTTCTGACGGGCGCCCTGTTCACCATCGGCATTGCCGTGCTGCTGGTCGTCGTACTGGCCATCCGCCGGAAGCGGGACGGCCACGGCACGGGACTTTGCGATGGCAAGGAGAAACACATCGGTAAGCCCACCGACTCTTCTTCGAGCGCACCGACACCGCGCTACATTGCCCCTTTGGTTGTCTTTGCAGGAATGGACATCACCGTGACGACACCGCTCGAGATGGGCATGGGCCAGCAGAAGTACGTCGTCGCCTACACGCTCAAGCAGGGCGTCGAAAAGCAGCCGGACATCCTGAATGCCCAGAAAACCCAGGGCTCCGCCAGCGTTCCCTCGATCAAAGATATGGGCGGCCGGACGGGCTCGCCCGTGGGTATGCGTCCTCCCGACGGCCCGGTCTATGCGGCCACCTCTGCCACCAGCGCTGGGTATGATCAACAGAAATCAACACCTTCCAGTCGGCAGAGCACCCTGAAGCGGACCGCAGACAGCACGGCCAACAGCTACAGCTTGCTGCAGCAGCAACAGCTGACCGGTACCAGCAAGTACTCCACGGAGCTGCTCGACTACGAGAAGCCGGCGGCAGCAACGACAACTGCCGGCGGCGCGTACCAACACTCGCTCCAGTACAACCACAACCCGCCCCCACTGGTCGACCCGTACACGTACAAGAGCTCCCCGAGTGACACCGGCGGAGGCGGAAGCGGAGGCTATCGGTTGCCGGCGCTGGCGGCCGGTGGCGACTACCACCTGCAGCCGGACGTGGACTACCGGTCGGCTCACCACCCCAACAGTAGCGGCGGTAAAGTGGCCGTCGGCGGGACGGGCACTCAACCGCCGCTCGTTGGCCGCACAACAAACGCGGGTCAAGCCGTGAACCCCGAGTACCGCTACTCGGGCTCCGAGTTTGTGACGGATCTGCTCGACTTCAGCAGTGCACCGTCACCATCGTCCTCGCACTCACATCCCGGGCTCGGGACGTCGACGCTGACGAAAAACCGAAACCGACAGCATATCATCACCGACACGTTGCCCGGCCCCGAGAGCTGCGTGTAGAGAGAGAGAGAGAGGGTGTTAAGGAGCATAGCAGGATGCTCCAAGTCCGGAGCCCGATTTGCGTTGCGATGCATTGTTGCCCATTGTTGTTCCCGTTGCCTCGCCGGGCTGTCCGCCTGAACCGTGAAGGCTCTCCAGGGTTCGTTATCGGTTCAGCTTCCCCAACCAGCGCTCCGGAGCTCGTCGATCCTTATAACGAAACTTTCGTTTAAACGGCCACAAAATGCCAGTTTTTTATTGATTTGCCACGATCGTTATCACGGTCGTGTGCACCGTTGACAGCCGGCCCAATGGGCCGTGCGTTCACTTTATCCGATCGGTTTGAGGCCTTGTTGGTGGCGCTTGAGTTTAAATAGTAACCGAGTCTAAATTTCACGTGACACCCCAGTACGGAGGCTCTGTGAAGCCAGGAAGCCGAAGTTCGCGCTGATGCGAATTACCAATACGGTTCGCTACCGTACCCTTACCCTGCAACCGGAAACGAATAGAGAGACAAATAACGAGACAGTCTTCCATTAAGCAAACGAGACAAACCTATTACACTAACGCCGATGAAGTAAAGTCCCGATTCGGTGGGGTCCCGCTAGAGCATTTGCAGCGTAGTGCTGCGGTTCGGTTTTACCCGGTTCGATCATTTCAGATTGAGGTTTTACTTAAACGGATTCGCCACGGCCACCACGGTTGTGGCAGTTTAAAGAACTCCTTTACCATACAACGATCAAGACGACCCATTCACAGAGCATTCGGTGAATGGTTTGGATAGTTTTAAATATTGTTATAAGTTCCTGTCCACCTTTTTAAAGGGTAGTTTGGTTGTCTGGAACGAAGTGTATACTACAAAATATCAACACAACAAACGGCCATATCGCTCCCATATCCCGTCGACGTCAATCTTCTCAACTACTTTCGTACCTCGCGATTTAACGTTCGTTTTCGTCAGCCAGAAGGAGTGAGTAGAACGTATTATCAACGCGAAAAACAGTAGAGGTGGGTCGTTTCCATTTCGGGCCGAAGAAAGAATCGTTAGTGCAGGAATATTTTCCCACAAAAACTATAGAGCATATCCTACAGCAGTCAGCGCGGCCCGCACTTCCTATGTATTGAAATGTGTATCATGTAAAAAAATGAAAGCGGAATGAAATTGGCATTTGAAAACCAGACAAGACTATAACGTCATATCAACCCAAACCGAACCCATTATCATTAGGCGAGCAAAGCGAGCAGAGCGTGGTTCAATCGTTCTCCGCAGCATGCATCACCCCAAACGGTGCGAACCCGATACCCGGTCAGTCTAGCCAATTTGTACATATCCGTCTTCTAGTGTAAATTGCGAATCCGACCCGATCGAATCCTCCGGCAGGCTTCAGGCGAGATTGTAAATAGCACCAGGACCGTACTAGAACCGACCGGCGCGCAGGGTTCGCAGAATCCACTTAAAATCCACTACGGAGTGTAATTGTTACTGCTACCCAAAACCTAGACCAATTCGATCGAAAGGCGACCGTCGTCGGCCGCGAGACTTAATCCGGACTGCAACGTTATCGAACTCTAATCAACCCTAGCCCAACCCAACAAAGTTACGAAACGCGTGTACAGACGGGTGAAATCAGCTACGTTTAGGTTGACTGAGTGTGTACATACGAATATAGTTTAAGTTGAAGTGGTGAAAGTTGAAGATGAACCGGCCGACCGGCCTACACTATACGCGGCCGCCGAATGCTGAGCCGACGCGGATGTAGCCTAACGTGAACGCGGCGGGATGTGTTGATAAAACTGCTTGTTTTTTATTGTTTTTTGTGGTCAGGAGTCTAAACTTCGCAACGAAAACAAGCTCCAGCAGTACCAGCAGGAGCGTGCAATAACGCTCCGATGAGTCAATAAAAAGTCAAAGTAATGGTGTTTTTGTAAAAAAAAAAAACCGAATCGTGTCCGGTGTTTGAATCAGTGATGACAGGCGTAGACCAAGAGTAACGCCCTATGTTTAGCTAGTTGTTGAAGGTTGTTAATCAGATGAGTGAGTTTCTGAGTTTTGTCGACGGTCGGTCGATCCTCTCCCTCCGAATCGTTCAAGTACATTATCTCGAATGAAATGTTTCCGCCCACCGGCAACATGAATCATGTCAACCCTACCCTTTTCGTGAAGGAAAACTTGCGAAATTTTTGGCAACAATCGCACACAAGAAAAGCACAGGACGAACATGCGCCGATCCGCCGGAGCGCCACCTGTGTCTGAGAACGAAATATCGTGCTGGAAAGCACCTCTACGGGACCGGGAGCTTTCGCAGTGTTCCGAAAGTTAATGGACGAATGGTCCTTGCGAAAGGCACGTCGTTCCACCAAAAGCTGTTTTGTGGCACTTTAATTTAAGCTAAAACTATTTTCTACAGTCTTTGCAATTATGACATTGTATGATGATGACACACTTTGTAGCGCAATATGCTAAACTTAGCTTTTTTGGAAAAATGCGCCCTCGGTTATGATAAAACGTATTTTTCTAAAAACATTGTAAATGCTAACCAATTTGGCATAGGCGTGAGCGTTCAAGATCGATTTGTTGGCTTTCGTGCGTAAAATTTCTAAGATTTTCTAATCCGATCATACAATGACTTTTAATCGTAATGTGTCAACCAATCAAACTGAAGCGGCTTGCGGAAAATAACGAATGCTTTAATAACTAAACAAACAAAAATACACCATTTTTGAACGACATATAAATTAAGCAAAACATTTGAGACATTTTTGTCCCCCGTAAGGCAATACTTAGGCCAAGGGGACTCTCAAAGTAATGCGAGGGTCTTTGTTAGATTGATCCTCATAACAGTTTTGGTTAGTTTGATCCTAAATATTATTAATTGTGTTGTGCATTAATTGTGTTTTTTTTAGCAATCAAAATTTTAAATAAAATGAAAAACATGTACTTCGAAAGAATGATATAAAATTTAACGGGCTCTTAAACGGGACGCCTAATGGCTCCCAAAAGATGCCGCGAACTCTAGATTCCAATGGGTAAATGGTAACAGAAAAGTGGCCGCGAATGTACCAATGGTAGGGAACCAATGAGTCCTACGTTTGAAACTTACATTGTCTGACCGCCTGATTTCGATTTTAGCAGCTTTTTGCCGGTAAAAAAAAATTAATTAATGAAGCTTCTGGAAATTACACGAAAAAGTTTCCTATCGATAAACCATAAAAATACTACTGTAATGAAATTATCGAGCTACCGATCAAAGGGCATTACATTAAAAACAATCTTGATTAAAATTGTGTGTATTGAAAAAATAAATACGTTCAACATGAGCAAGAAATCTTTACAAAGTACATATTTTGAAACAGTATCTTGTTATTAAAAAACAGCCCTCAGCTAGAAAAAAACATCTCTTAACGCAGATTTTAGATTTGACGCAACATAACGGACACATAAAAACACAAAAAGTACACACAGGTGTTGAGCACCTCAAAACTTGAAACCTAATTAAATTTAAGATGAGAAATGACTATCTTTCTAATAAACATACAAGTATTCCAATCCAAAATAAACAAAAGCAGTAATTTAACAAACAGTAGTTCATACTTCTTTATTTTGAAAGTAAACTCCGTGTACAGCCTTGTGTTTGTGTCATTACTTTATACTTCTTTATTCTCGTATTACGGCTCTGCGCGATTCAATAAAAATAAATTCTTTATTTCAAAATTGCTCATCTATGCTTTGCTCGAATCACCCCCAGCAAACATCAATCAGACCACATATCCGAAGCGCACCGAATTCAGCTATTTGTTCCTGCTACCAGCCACATAAAGTTTACATGCGCCCGTTATTCGCCCAGAAAGTTCACCTAACATGTGCTGAAAATTAGCGACGGAAAAAAAATTATGCAGATACCGTATGATTGTAATCCTGCGAAGGAAACCGTAATAAACACTATTCCTCTTTCTTGGGCGACATTCCTCCGTAGGCCACGGCCTTTCGTTCTCAGTTCATTTCCATAATTTGCTCCTTGGTGAACGTGCCATTGGTCAAATCGTTCCCAGCGAGCATTTATCCTCACTGGGTTGATTCATTGGTTCATCCTCTAGAAATCTTTAAACAGCCGCCGGCCAAGGTAAGTTCATTCGAGCCTTAACGCGGCCACGAGCTCTACCGTTCCAGTAGTTCTCCTCTGCATGGAATGTTTCAACCCCTGCCAGCGCCCATGCAACACGATTCCCCAGCAACATACGAATCTAGTTCGTCCTTTCGGGTTCGCCGTTCGTGAATGTATCATCATCGGCCGTCACCCCTTCAAGCAGGGTGCTTCGGAAACCATCATCCGATCCTGGCGTTCGTGCCTACGTTCCTGGCTGACACTGCTTCCAAAGCGTCGCGGCATATGGAGTGCGCGTTTCCGTTTCCTGGCGCTGTCGTTGCTGGC